>NW_024080641.1:2377901-2382738 GCF_003009895.1 Hyaena hyaena | reverse complement strand
GGGGCGGGGAGGCGGGAGGAGGCGGGGCGGGAGAGAAGGCCATTACCGTGTGCCAGACCCCGCTCTACCCGTGCCACAGGCCGTGCCACAGGCCGTCTCCCTTCTAATCCCCACGACCGACTCATGGGCTGCTCTCACTGGCATCCCCATTCTCCAGTTGAAGACACTGAGGCCCAGAGACCTGCCCGACACCACCTGGCCAGCAAGCGGCACGGCCCGGATTCGAACCGAGGGTTTGGAGGCAGTGATCACGAGCCCCTGGCAATTCTGCGCCGTCCAAAGGCAGACCAGGGGGCCATCTGGGCGCTGAGCCTTCCCTTCTAGGGGACCCTGGGCAAGAGACCCAGATTCTCTGAGCGTCTACTTTCTTGTTTCTAAAATAGCAACTGGGGCGCCTGGGGGGCTCAGGTCACAATCTTGCAGACCGTGGGTTCCAGCCCCGCGTCAGGCTCTGTGCTGACAGCCCAGAGCCTGGAGCCTGCTTCGGATTGTCCCTCTCCCTCTGCCCCTCCCCTGCTCGCATTGTCTCTCTCTCTCTCTCAAAAAAGTAAATAAACATTAAAAATATTTTATTTCTGAGAGAGAGAGAGAGAGAGAGAGACAGCATGAGCAGGGGAGGGTCAGAGAGAGAGGAGACAGAATTTGAAGCAGGCTCCAGGCTCTGAGCTAGCCGTCAACACAGAGCCTGACTCGGGGCTCGAACCCACGAACCGTGAGATCTTCACCTGAGCCGAAGTCAGACGCTTAACCAACTGAGCCACCCAGGGGTCCCAAAAATATTTTTAATAAAAATAAAAAATAAATGTTTTTTATAACAAAGTAACCAATAAAATAAAATAAAATAAAGTAAAATAGGAATGATTTTCCTGCCCTTGTTGGGATGACATTCGATGTGCAGCGTTTAGAGACATAAATCACACACAGTCACTCCCCAGCTTAAAATCGTCCAGTCACCGCTGCTTGTCACAACCAGAATAAATAGATCAAATTCCCAACTTGGCCTTCAAGACACAATCCAGCTTCATCTCCTACTTCCTCCCTGGCTCTCCAGGCTGCAGCCACCCAGGCCTTCTATCTGGTCCCCCCGCACGGCATGCCATGCTCCATCCTGCCCCAGGGCCTTTGCACTTGCTGTTCCAGAAACTCTTCCCTGCAGATTGTCGCAATTTGCCCCTTTGACCTCCTTCCAGCCTCGCTCATCAACTGCCTCTGAGGGAGGCCTCCCCTGACCGGCCCCGCCCTCAGGACTCTCATATCACCCCCTCTGCTCTCCTTCCTGGCCTCCCTCCCCAGAACCAAGCGGCCTCTGCGGGGCCCAGGATCCCCCATCTAGCTCACCCCGTGGCCACAGCGCCAGCCACGCTCTCCGGGCCCAAATGAACGAACGCGTGAATGACAGCAAGCTTCCCGTTTGCTTGGCCGTCGCGTGGGCCACCAGCTAGGAAGCAGTAACAACCATCACTTGTGAGCAGGACAGGGCAGCGTCGGAGGGGGAAGGAGAGCCAAAGGACATCTGTCGGCCCCCTTTCAGTCCCCAGCAACCTGAAAGTCCCACCTGGGGAGGCCTTTGGTCTCTAGACCCACTGAAACCTTCCCTCAGAGGCCAAGGCCAGGTGGCAGGTGTGTCTGCCCTCAGCTGTTCTGAGAAAAAAAAGTGGGGAACAGCAGGGCATATTTATCACGACTCACGCTTACCTCGTATTTAGCACATCCGAGGCACTGCCCTTTCGGGCATATAACTGGCTTATGTCTTAATCCTATGAGGTAAGTCATTATCCCCACTATCCAGATCAGAAGACTGAGGCCCAAGGACGCACAGCTACAGTGTGGGTAGAAATAGATTCCTACACGGATGCCAGGCTCCAGGCATCACTCAGAATCCCTCAGCCCCGGTCTTAGCAAGTCAGGTTGGTTGAGGCTCTCAAAACACGTACCCATTAAATTGATGCACACTAAGCTGTTATCTCTGGGCTCGGCCTTGGGGAAGAGAATTATGGGACGGAAGGTCATGTTTTCCTCGTGTCTATTGTATCTATTCGTGATGTCTGATTTCTTTTTCAGGTTTATTTATTTTTGAGAGAGAGAAACGGCATGAGCGGGAGAAGGGCAGAGAGAGAGGGAGACACACAATCTGAAACAGGGCTCAAACTCATTTACTGTGATGTCTGAATTCGTAAAGAATAGTTTTCTTCTTGGGGCGCCTGGGTGGCTTAGTCGGTTGGGCGTCCGACTTTGGTTCAGGTCATGATCTCACGGTTCATGGGTTCGAGGCCCGCGTCGGGCTCTGTGCTGACTGCCAGCTCACAGCCTGGAACCTGCTTCGGATTCTGTGTCTCCCGCTCTCTCGGCCCACCCCCTGCTCACGCTCTGTCTCTCTCTGTCTCTTAATAATAAATAATTGTAGGGGAAAAAAATAGTTTTCTTCTTGGATTCAAAAAGAGTTTTGTTTTGTTTTTTTAAGCACGCACCAATGAATAGCACGGGCTTTGAGAGTAGGTAGACCTGGGTTCAGATCCTGTGAGCTCTCCCCTCTGAGCCTCACCCTAGCGCTCCAAGAAATGGGGATGAGGAGGTCTGCGCCCTAGGGGGCCAAGGGGTCATACAGAATGACGAGGGATTCAGAATAGCCAGCCCATAGCTGGACACACAGTGGGTGCCAATAGTTTGCACACGTGACCTTCCCCCTCTGAATGAGGGAACTGCAGAAGCTGGAGTTAAGTAGCCTGGGTTCTGGTCTGGCCTCCTCCACCTACAGCAAGCCCCAGTGCGTTTCCCCCAGCCTCAGTCTCCTCATCTGCAAAATGGGTAAGCACTCCAGAAAAGTGGTAAGGACGGTACGTCTGCAAAGACCAGGGCCTACAGCCAAGCGCACTGTTCCCACCCTGGCATGGTGCAGCATCCCTGGGACATTCCTGGGACCTGGGACCCAAAGTCACCCTCTGTTACATTTGTCCAGCCTGCACAATGCTTTAAGAAATATATTTTGAGGAGTGCCTGGGTGGCTCAGTCGGTTGAGCGTCCAGCTTTGGCTCAGGTCATGATCTCATAGTTTGTGGGTTCGAGCCCCGTGTCAGGCTCTATGCTGACAGCTAGCTCAGAGCCTGGAGCCTGTCTTTGGATTCTGTGTCTCCCTCTCTCTCTGACCCTCCCCTGCTCATGCTGTCTCTCTCTCTCTCTCAAAAATAAATAAAAATACCAAAAAATTTTTTAAAAATATATAAATAAATATATATATATATATTTATATATATATTTATTTTTATTTTATTTTTATTTTTTTTTTTGAGGGGCGCCCGGGTTCCTCAGCCAGTTAAGTGTCTGACTTCAGCTCAGGTCATGATCGCACAGTTCGGGAGTTTGAGCCCCGCACTGGGCTTGGAGCCTGGAGCCTGCTTTGGATTCTGCGTCTCCCTCTCTTTCTGTGCCTCCGCTGCTCATGCTCTGTCTCTCTGACTCTCAAATAAAAATAAACATTAAGAGGGGCGCCTGGGTGGCTTAGTCGGTTAAGCGTCCGACTTTCGCTTAGGTCATGATCTCGCGGTTCGTGGGTTCGAGCCCCGCGTCGGGCTCTGTGCTGACTGCCAGCTCAGAGCCTGGAGCCTGTTTCAGTCTGTGACTCCCTCTCTCTCTGGCCCTCCCCTGCTCACTCTCTCTCTCTCTCTCTCTCCTAGAAATAAATAAAACATTAAAAATAAAATAAAATAAAATAAAAATAAACATTAAGAAATAAAAAAGAAAAGAACCCTATGAAGTAGGAATTGACCATCCCATTTTACAGACAAGGAGACTGAGGCACAGAAAAATTACAGACATGTCCGCAGTCCCACAGCTACTGAGGGGTCAAAGCTGGCTTTGAATCCCCGCTCTCTGGTTCCAGAGTCTATGCATTTCACCACGAGACCATGCTACATAATCCGTAAACCCTCACGGCGACCTGATCACAATGGTACAGATAGGGAAACCGAGGCACAGCAAAGACAAGTCACATGCGCTAGGTCCCACTAATAGAAAGTACCAGATCTGGAACTCAAATACAAGCAGCCTGGCTCCAGAGCCCCTGTTCCCAATTCCTGCGCTATCCGTTAAGCCGATGACCTTGACAAGTCACTTAGACCTGCTGTGTCAAGTAATGAGTTCATGTGCACCAAGTGCTCAGAGCAGCTCCTGAACCTGTACGTCCTAAAATAAGGAAGCCCGAGTAAGCCTTGCACAGGGAAGCCTCTGAGGGGGTCCCCCGTCAGTAGCTGTTGGGCCACCGCACTCTCCAGGGAGCCTGCCAGGCAGCCTACCTCCAGAGGGGTGAAGTCATGGTTGACCAGGAACGCCAGGATGGCTGTGGGGACGACGAGGAACTCCACCCTGAAGGTGTCGTGGTTCCCGTCGTAAGTGGCTTTGAACTTGCTGTAAATCATCCAGACTGTGGTGAAGGAACAGGCAATGTAGACCACCTGCCAAGGGGGGTGAGGAGGGGGCGCTTCAGCTCCAGGCAAGGGGCCTGAGCCTCCAATAGTCCCGAACCTAGGAGTTTGGAACCTCGGCCCCTCCTCCCTCAGACCCAGGAGTCCTGACCCCCAGCCCTTCCTCCCTCAGACCCTCCTCCCTCAGACCCAGGAGTCTGGGCCCCCAGCCCCTCCTCCCTCAGACCCAGGAGTCCAGGCCCCCAGTCCTTCCTCCCTCAGACCCTCCTCCCTCAGACCCTGGAGCCTTCACTTCCAGCCCCCTCCTCCCTCAGACCCAGGAGTCCTGACCCCCAGCCCTTCCTCCCTCAGACCATCCTCCCTCAGACCCAGGAGTCCGGGCCCCCAGCCCCCTCCTCCCTCAGACCCAGGAGTCCTGA
>NW_024080641.1:2280140-2377741 GCF_003009895.1 Hyaena hyaena | reverse complement strand
GCCCCAGGAGTCCTGACCCCCAGCCCCTCCTCCCTCAGACCCAGGAGTCCAGACCCCCAGCCCCTCCTCCCTCAGACCCAGGGGTCCTGACCCCCAGCCCCTCCTCCCTCAGACCCAGGGGTCCTGACCCCCAGCCCCTCCTCCCTCAGACCCAGAAGTCCGGGCCCCCAGCCCCTCCTCCCTCAGACCCAGGGGTCCTGACCCCCAGCACCTCCTCCCTCAGACCCAGGAGTCTGGGATCCACACTCCGTCCTCCCTAGGACGCTAACCAGACTCCCCGCTCAGGAGGGGCCGGCAGGTGGGGGGAGCCTGTACCTTCATGCACGTGTTGTACAGGGAGATGTAGTTGGTGAAGAGGTCCAGGTAGCGGGCCGTGAACACCACCGCAAACAGGACCTGGCTCTTCCCTGAAATGCCTGCAATCCAGAGAGAGTGGGGGGTAGGCTGGAGGCGGGCCGCCTGGGGGAATAAACCAAGGCCCAGCGGCTCGGGAGGGCGGCTGTCCCCGGGGGCCTCCCCAGCCCTCCCCGCCGGAGCAGGGCCCTTTCCCACGGCCCGCAGCCAGGGGGCAGCCCGGCCCCGAAGCTACTCCAGCCCGAGGCTCTGTCCCAGGCTAGGCCTCATGGCCACTCCCGGCCCCCTCGGGGTCCTCCCACAGCCCGGGCGCCAGGTGGGGCCTCCGAGGCACCCCACTTGACCTCAGCCCCCCTGGAACCGGTCGCCGCTTTCCCGCTCCCCTCCTGGACGCCACGGTCCACGTCACCAACTCCCAGCCACCTCCCTGCCTGCCACCACTCCCCGTTCCCAGCCCCGAAACCCCGGGGCCACCGGAGAAGGGCCAGGGGAGGCTGAATGGGGCGCCTGGAGCCACCCCCGCCGAACTGCATGCACCCCTAGTCTGGGGAAGGGAGCTGACCCCCCGGTGACCCCGGACCTGGAAGGGGGATCCCCAGCAAGCCGTTGTGGGGAGGAGGGGGGAAGAGACCCGTCCCCCTAGTGCCTCCAAACCCTGCCCCGAGTCGTGGGGTGTCCCCCGCCCTCTCCCCCCTTCTCCCGCCCCGGTGGGCGTCTCACCGGCACACGAGCGGGACTTCCAGATTTTGAGCAGTAGCAAGATGATGGCTAGGAGGTGGGAGAGGTCTCCCAGGAATCGGAAGAGATTCATGCTTTGGGGGGGTCTGGCAGGGCTGGGCAGGAGGGAGGCGGGCTGGAGGGGGGCTGCCCCCCGGGACTGTTGTTCTGGTCGGGTGGCTGGGCTGGGGGGCGGGAGCGGGGGCCCTCGGGTGGGCTCCGCTCCGGGGAGGGGGGCTCTGGGAGGGGGAGCCGAGGCCGGAGCTGGAGGCCGAGCAGGAGCTGGGAAGAGGGAGGCGGGCGGGAGGGGGAGGAGTCAGGAGGGAGGCTCCGCCCCCGAGGGCGGAGTTCCGGCTCTCGGGCGCCCCCTACCCGGTGCCTCCCGGCTTGCAGAATGGGCGCTAAAGGCACCCCAAAGGCTGCCTGCTAGGGATTTGCGGGGTCCCTGGGATCTGGAACTCCCAAATCGGCATCCTCCAGGCAGTCTGTGCCTCTGCGAGGGTGGCAGCTCGGCTTCCCGGCCTCTGCCATTGTCAGCGATTCCGGAGGGCGGTCTGTGAGCTTTCAAACTCCCAGACAAGGACCCCTACGCTGGCCTTTTCAGGGACTTCCAGCTCCAACGCACCTAAAAGACAAGATAGCAGCCCCCTCCCCTCCCTCAGACCCAAGAGCCCCCCTCCTCCACTTCCTTGAGGCTTAGTGTCCCACCTCCACAGACTTGTGTCTCAAGCATGCCAGCCCGGGGAACCGAGATGCACCATCCCTTCCTCCCTCCGGGACCCACAGATTCAGGCCCCCCAGTCTCTACTCTTTCAAGAATGTGAGCCTTCACCCCTGCTCTCCCAGACCCTGGAGCCAGCAGCCCACAGCCCTGCACCACCCACCCCCTCTCCCCACTGGCATCTCTACACACTCCTGGGTCTGCCTGCAGGAGCCCAGGACACTCCCCACACACACACACACACAACACTTTAGGGAACGCTGGGCACGAGGGGCAGGGGCAGGGCAGCTGGGGGGCCCTCCGGGGGCCAGGCTGTGTCTAGGAAGAAGTGGACACTACTTTCGTCCTGGATGTTTGAGTACCCATGGGTGACGGAGGCCAGGGTGCCTCAATAAAAGAAGGGGTATTGGATTCCTCAGAGGGGTGGATGGATTGGGTGTCTGAGGGTGACATCCATGAATCCTGGACACGGGGCGCCCCTGAGGATGGTCTGTGCTGGGGGCGGGGGGTCAGGTTATCTGAGTGCCTAAAAGGGACCGGGCCTGCAGGAGGGGCCCAGAGGCCTGGACTCCTGGGCCTGAGAGAGGAGGAGGGACTGGGGGCCTGGACTTGAGGGTCTGAGGGAAGACGGGTCCGGGGACTTGAATTTCTGGATCCGAGAGAGGAGGGGGCTGGGAGCCTGGACTCCTGGCTTCCTGAGGGAGACCTAGTTTGCAAGCCTGGCCTTCTGGGGCAACAGAAGCCAAAAGATGGGTCCTACAATGGCGGTGACTGAAGCCTAGGAATGGCCTCCTGCTTCTCAAGGCTCAAAGTGGGAGGGGGCAGAGGGCAGCAGCCCCCAGGCCCTGGAGTCCAGGTCCAAAGCTGCTGTGTCAATGCTGGGTTCTGAGCTCTGCCCGCGCCCCCCCCAACACACACTTCCTCCCTTTTTATTTGCGACCCCTCATTCTCATGTCCCAGGAGGAAGGCAGGGGCCTCGGAGCTGGGGGCGGGGGGACTAGGCCCCCTCCCCCAGCCCTGGCAGGAGGAAGGGTCCCCAGGGAGGCCAAGAGGGGGGGCTGTGGGTCTCCCGGCAGGGGCGGACGGGGACTGAATGTTAATCGCATCCCGAGTGAGTGTGTGTGTGCGAGAACAGAGCGAGTGTGCGAGTCCCTCCCGCTCCAGCTCCTCCAAGCAGCGGCTGCCGCCGCCACCCTCCGCCCGCAGCCGCCCTCGGCCACCGGTGCCCAGCTGGGGGGTGTCGGCCTGGGTGGGTCCGCCCGGCCCCCAGGGGTCTCTCGCGCAGCGCCCATCTGCCCGGTGAGGATCTGTGTGTCAGGGTGTCTGGGGCTGGGCTGGCGAAGGGGGGGTGTGTCTGTAAGGGCTGCGGCGGCCCGGGTAGGGAGGGAGGGCTCTGTCTGTCTGTATCGACTCCGAGCCTCCTGCCTGGGTGTCGCGGGCCCCCCAGGTGCCTCCCCCCGGCCCCCTCCCACCCTGGATGGATGGTGTGTACCTGGGCTCTGTGCCTCCTGCCTGCGTCCGGCCGGGCGTCTGGCGTCCCCAGCTGCCTGTGTCCTCCTGTCTGTCCGAACAGCCCCGGACGGCAGTGGCAGCCCGGCGCCCATTGGACCCCCCCTGTGTGCGTGTGTGTCTCCCCACTCAAGCTCCGGGGGTGTTGAGGGGGAATCCCAGGGAAGTGAGGTCGTGCGTGTGTGCGTGTGTGTATGTGTGTGTTTCTGCCCGGGTTTGAGTGGGGGGGTGCTGGGGGGGGTCTGGAGGTGGCCAGGCAAGGAAGGGGCGAGCAGCTCCCCAGACAGGCAGCCTCCCGCCCCTCACACAAACACACACACCCCAGCCACCGGCTTCAGAGGTGACCCAGACAGACAGACAGACACAGACGCTGGAGGGGGGGCGCTGAGGGCACAAAGGGTGGGGGTGCGAATGAGCCAGGGAGAGGCGGGACTGGACACATGGAAGGGGGGAGGAGCCGGGGCTGAAGCGGCGGAGGGGGGCACCCCAGGTGGGCGGAGGGGGGGATCCCCACGGGGTCGGGGCGGCGAGAGGACACCCCCGACAGCCTCCGCAATGTCCGGGGCCCAACTTCCAGCGCAACATGTGTAGCGGCGTCCTCGCCTAGTTGGGGTGGCCGCAACCTTGGGGGACAGACAGGGCAGGACGGGACCGAAGACGAGGAGGGAGAGCCAGCCGGAGCCAGGGACAGGCAGGAGGTCCCCACCGCCGCCGCCGCCGCCGCCGCCACCGCCGCCGCTGCCGCCGCCGCCGCCACCGCCGCCCCAGGGCCTGGGCCCCCAGCGGCTCCCTGAGCCCTCCGTGGAATCTTCGGGTCGCTGGCCTCTGGGTTCCAGTCCTGCCCCCCCGCAATACCCCCCACAGAACAGGGTCATGAAAAGGTAAGGCCCGGGGTAGGGGATGCAGGGGTGGGGGTGGGAGCGCGGACCCCCAGATCTAGGACAGGGAAAGTTGGCCAGGGGCCTCCAGGAAGGAGGGGGATTGAATGGTGAGCAGGGTCTTAGCCCCTCCCCAGCTCCCTTGTCTCCTGGGGACTCTCCTCCGCCCCCTCTCTTTCTCCCTCTCTGAGCCCCTTTTTCCTGGGTCTCTACACCTCAGACCTCCTAATCCCCCATTTCTCTGACACTTCACACCCTCTGCCCAGCCCCGCATACCTGACACCCCGTATCTCTCTGTCCCCCATCTCTCCACCCCTGCTTCCCTCTGCATCCCCCTGCCCGCATCGGCCTCCCCCCTCACTGGCCGTCCCTCTCCCTCTCTCCTCTCGCTCTCCCCTCCCTTCTCAGAGCTATGAGTCTGCTATTAATACCCCCGCCAAGGACCTTGAGGGCATCCAGGCCCTGAGCACCCCTAGCCCCAGGCTGCCACCCCTTCCTCAAGGTTCTGGAATACCCTTCCAGCCTGTTCTGAGCACCAGGATTAGGGTGGGGAGACAATGTTGGAGGTGGGGGGGAACGGGCTGCCGTCTGCAGCACGACGCGAGGTGGGGGGGTGGACTGTTGATCGAAGTGGCCTCTCCTCTCTTCTGTGATGGATTGGGGGGGAGTGCTGGAGACAGGGACACCCCAGGAATCTCTGGCACCCTCCTCCTCCTCAGCTGGGGGACAGCCTGTGCTGTACACAGGACCTGAGTGGGGCGACAGGAGGCTGGAGCTGGCGGGGGCTATTCGGGGGGGGGGGTCCCAGGATGTTGGGACTGACAGGGTTTGAGACAGAAAGTGGGTCCTTAAGGGAGAAGAGAGCTACGGGCCTGGACTCCGGGGTTCTGGGCAGAGAGGAGGCTGGGTGCCCAGTTTGGGGGCAGGAGGGGGCAGGACTCCTGGGTCCTGGCAGAAGGCAGAACTGAGCACCTGGGCTCCTGGGTCCTGGGGATGGAAGGTGCCGAGAGCCAAGACTCTTGAGTCTTTATAGGAGAAGTTAGAGCTTCTGAGTCTGAAGGATGAGGGGGCTGGGGGCTCAGTCTCCTGAGTCTCTGATGGGGCAGGGGAGGAGGGTCTGGCTCTTTGGACCAATGGGAATGGATCTGGGGACTGAGATTTAGGAGGTGGACCTTGGGGGCCTGGGCAATGGGGTCCCTGAAGGCATAGGTTCTGGACAGGGCCTCCAGAAGACCCCAGCAGCTGGGGGTGCCCCGTCTCAGACCCTGGAGGGGTGGGACACTGCCCTCCCCGATGGCGGACTGGGCAGTCAGCTTCCTGAAGGGTGGGGCTGGAGCTGTCCTCCTGGACCTCAGCGGGGAGCAGGACCCTGAGGTCCCCAAGGACCGAGGCCAAGCAGGGGTGGGTCTGAGGCAGAGGAGAGTCGGAGGGGGAAAGGAGGAGAGAGCCAGTGTTAACCCCGCGGGGGCCAGGCCACAGCTGTGGGTTATTTTGGGGTGGGGGGGGCTATTCTGAGCGCTGATTGAGCCAGCTGCTTGGGGAAGGGCAGAGAAGAGGAGGGGCGGGGGGGGGAGAGCCAGGATTTGGGAGGGACGGGCATACTAGGAGTCCCCACCCCCATCCCTGGGGTGACAGTGGCCCAGGATCCCTGGGAAGGCAGGTGGAGGAGGGAGGAGCAAGGCCTCTAGGCAAGGGAGGGGGTGTGGGCCTTTCCCCCACCCTGGTGATCTGTGGGGTAGTGGAGGCCTGCGCTACCATGGCAACTGGACAGGAGCCTGATTGACAGCCAAGAGTGAACTCCTCCCTGTCTGGACCCCCTCACCCCTTCAGGAAGCCCCTAGGGCAGACTGTCTCTGGGAACCAGGAGTTCGGACCCCAGTGCCCTCCTCCTTCAGACCCAGGAGCCAGGAGTCTGGGCTCCCAGCCCGACCACCCCAGGCGGCTAGTATTCAACAGGGGACACAGGAAGAGATGCTGTATTTCCTCTCATTTACTAAATTGCTCTGGGCTGGGAGCCAGGGACCCCTGCCTCCCCACCCCAGCCCTCCACAGCTGTGCCCCCCAACCCTGCAACCCAGCCTGGGCTGTGACTATCTAGCTCCCATTGAGAACGGGGGTGTGTGTGTGGGGGGAGAGAGACAGGGACAGGAGTAAGGGGACAAAAACAGGTTGGGGGTTGTGGTCAAGGTGGGGGGTAAGGTCCAGGGGGCGTTTTCTCCCCTTGGGATGCCTCACTCATTTTTCTCTCTTCTTTCTCTCCCCCCACACACCTGACCCCTTTTCCCTTTCTCCTTTTTTTTTCCCCCTCACTTTTTCTTCCTTTTATTTTTGATCCCTCCTGCCACCCGCCTTCCTGGTCTTCCTTTCATGTCTGTGCTGGGCACCTCCCTGGTGGGGGTCTTGATCTTTGCCTTGGTTCGCTATTTCTGTCTCCCTGTGTTTTCGGTCTGCTCTGCCTGCCTCCTCCCTCAATCTCTGCTCTGCCTGTTTCTCCATCTCTTGTGTGTCCATGTCTCTTGGTGGCCGTGGGGTCTGTCTCCGTCTTTCTGGGCTCCTTTCCATCCTCCTCCCTCTGTCCAACTTTCTCATCTCTCTTCTCTCTCCCGCCTTCCTTGCCTGTCTCTGCCATCTCTCCCTGCCTATCATCCCCTCCCTATTTGTCACTCTGGCTTATCTCTGTCTCCTTCCTCTCTGGGTCTCTGTCACTGAGCCTCTCTCTGTCCCCGTCTGTTTCTCCTTCCATTTCTCTCCTTGTGCCGGTCCGTGTCTTCCTGTCTCCCTGGGTCTCTCTCTGCTCCTATTCTGTTCCCATCTCTGTGGGCTACCCGTCTGTCTGTCCTGTCTCATTGTCCTCCCCCTTCTCGCCCTGTCTTTTCCCTACCTCTGCACCTGCTCTGTCCCCACTCCTCACCTCTACTTTCCCTGCCTCTGTGGCTCTCCCTTTGCCCGGCTCTCTCCGTCTCTGGTTCTCCCTGTGCCTGGGTGTCTCTCCGTCCTATTACCCCAACGGTTCCCCCTCCCGTCTCTGCGTCTCTCCTTCCCTGTATCTCCTCTTCTCCGTGCCTCTCTACATCTTGTCCCCCCCATCCCCGCCCCTGTCTCCCCATCTCTGTGTCTTCCTCTCATTTGTGTCTCTCTCGGCTCCCGGGGTCCCCCCGGCTCTGTGCGCTCCCCTCTCCCGCGTCAGAGGCCGCCCGGAGGGGCCCGCAGGTGATGCGCGGCGCCGGTGGCCCCCGCGGCCCTCGGGGCCCCGCTAAGATGCTGCTGCTGCTGGCGCTGGCCTGCGCCAGCCCGTTCCCGGAGGAGGCGCCGGGACCGGGCGGGGCCGGCGGGCCCGGCGGGGGCCCCGGCGGGGCGCGGCCGCTCAACGTGGCGCTCGTGTTCTCGGGGCCCGCGTACGCCAGCGAGGCGGCGCGCCTGGGCCCGGCTGTGGCGGCGGCCGTGCGCAGCCCGGGCCTGGACGTGCGACCGGTGGCGCTGGTGCTCAACGGCTCGGACCCGCGCAGCCTCGTGCTGCAGCTCTGCGACCTGCTGTCGGGGCTGCGCGTGCACGGCGTCGTGTTCGAGGACGACTCGCGCGCGCCCGCCGTCGCGCCCATCCTCGACTTCCTGTCGGCGCAGACCTCCCTGCCCATCGTGGCCGTGCACGGCGGCGCCGCGCTCGTGCTCACGCCCAAGGTGCGCGCGACCTGCGGGGGGCGGGGCCGGGCGCGGGGGGCGGGGCCCAGCCTGAGGGTCCGCGTCTGGGCCGCAGTGGGGCCCGCGGGGAGGGTCGGCTCTAGGTAAGGGGCGGGGTTGACTTGGAGGGGCGTGGTCTACACGGGACTAGCGCTGTCGGGCGCGGGACTGACCGACTTAGGAGCAGGGTCTGAGAGAGGCGGTGCGTGGACGGTCAGAGTATGGGGAGGGTTGAGGGTCTGCGGGAGAAGCGAGTCAGGGGAGGCAGTGGAACGCGGGGAAGAGGCGGGGCGGGCCAGCGAGGGACGGGGACTGGTTACAAACAGGGACCCGCCCGAGAGACGGCAAGCTCTGAGGGCGGGGTGGGGTCTGGGATCAGCAAGGGGGGAGTCGGTTGGAAAGGAATGGGGTTTAGGAAGGGGTGAGGTGTAGTGAGGAGGCGGGAGCCAGGAAGGCAGGGAGAGGGCCAGGAAAGAAGGTCCTGAGGTCAGGGTACTGAGAGAGAGGCAGGGGCTTGGCCTGTAGAGCATGGGCTCTAGAGGTCGAGCTAGAAGGACGGAGCTATGCGGCGAAAGGAGGAGTAGAAGGGGAGGAGCCGTTAGTGAGAGGTGGGTTGGGGAAGGGGAGTCAGGGAAGGGGCAGAGCGAGCTGCTGAGGAGAGGAAGCCAGGCCAGGACGGTGGCAGGGCCTACGCTCTTGACTGAAGGGGCGGGGTCTAGACAAGCAGACGGTCCCGGGAGTGGGGGCTGGGCAGAGGCACACCCCGGTTGCAAAGTGTGGAGAGAATTCCGGAGGGTGGGCCTGCGAGGATGAACGCCCCCCAGAGTGGCAGGCCCAGCCGAAATGAAAGATCAGACCCAGGACCCTGCAGGGGAGAGGGGGCGGAGGCTGGAGCTGGCTGTGGGCTGGAAACAGGCCTGCAGCCCGAGGGCACAGGGGGACCAGCTGGAGTGACTTCTGGTAGGAAAGGACAGAGCTGGACCAAGTCTGGGGTGCGGACTGCCAAGGCGAAGGGATCCACTAAGAGGAGGAGCCTGAGAAGGGGCGGGGCCTGCCCAGGGGTGGAGCCAGGGTTACAGAGGTGCCGCTTGCTGTGGATGGGGCCATCTGAGTGGGCGGAGCCTAAGTCTCCACCAGGTCCTTGCTGTGAGGGCCGGTGGCTTTGTGACTAGGTCAGAATTACATCCTGGGATTCATAGCTCTCTCTTGACCAGAGCATTCTGGGAAGGGCCTCTGGCCAACTTTCTTCTTTTAGACAGGAGTTGCCCAGAGATTTGCAGGCAGATCCCCTTCGAGGTGATTACTTATTACACCCTGGCTGCCACCTTTGTGGCATACAGATGAGATGAGGCTCCTCCTGCCTGCATTGCCGCTGAGAAGTGTGGCCCCCTCTGTTTATGTCACCTAGGCCCTGCCCCCTCTGTTTATGTCACCTAGGCCCTGCCACTTCCCCCCCCCCCCCCCCGCCAGCACACTTCCCTTCCCTTCTGGGAAACGTAGTCCCTTCAGTGTCTCTGGATGGAAAAAGGCGTGGTCCTCGCAGGGCCATCATGCCTCCATTGAATGCTGGGAACGTGATCCCCTCAGCATATCTCCACCTCCCAAGGATGAGGCTCTCTCAGGATTCTCGTTGCATGCTGGGGGGCCCCGTCCCCTCAGGACGACTGTTCAAGTCTCCTACCCATATACCCCCAGGCACACGCCTAGGAAGAAAGTCCACTTCTCATTGAGGGCTGACTCTGCCAGGGCTGTTTTAGGTTCTGGGGAACACAGGTGTGAAAGAAAAAAAAAAATGACAAGCCCCCTGCTCTCTTATGTAGTTTGCATTCTAAGGGGGAGACAGAAAGCAAATAGCAGGTCGTGAAATCTGTCCTGGAGGAAAGGGAATGACTGAAGATGGGGCTCCGGTAGATGGCAGTCAGGGGAGGCCTCCCCGAGGAGGTGATAAGTGATCTGGACTTGACGAACGAGGAGTGCTAGGTCCAGCATGAAGGAGCTGGGGGAAGGTGTCCCCGAGAGAGAGGAACCAGCTAAGGGCAAAGCCCTCGAAGTTGGAAGGAACTTGATGTGTTTGAGGAAGAACGCAGAGGTGGGGGTGGGGGGAGGGGAGATGAGGTCAGAGAGGCAACAAAGGCCAGTTCATCCAGGGCCTATGGACCACAGTGAGGACTTTGGCTTTGACTACAGGGTAGAATTATTGGAAGGTTTTCAGTCCAGAAGGGATTTGATCCAATTGGTATTTTGATGTTTTTTTTTTTTTTTTTTTTTTTTTTCTAGGAGAGAGAGAGAGACACTGCGTGAGCAGGGGAGGGTCAGAGAGAGAGGGAGTCACAGATTGAAACAGGCTCCAGGCTCTGAGCTGGCAGTCAGCACAGAGCCTGACGCGGGGCTCGAACCCACGAACCGCGAGATCATGACCTAAGCGAAAGTCGGACGCTTAACCGACTAAGCCACCCAGGCGCCCCACCAATTGGTATTTTGAAAAGATGACTCTGGCTCCTGGATGGAGAATGGACTGGAAGATGAAAAAAAAAAAATGTTAGCAGAGAGGGGTCAGGAAGCTGTGGTAGTTGTCTAAACAAGAAAGTGGCCAACAGGGATTGTAATAAGGTGGTCGCGGAAGAATGGATGACTGGGGTTATGTTTTGAACAGAGAGCCGAGAAGACTGGAAGATGGCCTGAATCAGGCATGAGAGAAAGACAGGGAAAGGACGATTTAGCTTTGAGACCTGAGCCTCTGAGTGAATAAGGATAGAGGCCAGGGGAAAGATCAAGAATTCTGGTTTTGACGTGCTAATTTTGAGATGCCTCTTGGAAATCCTGGAGGAGGTTGAGTAGAAAGGGGGATGGGTCTGTCTGAAATTCAGGAGAGAGGTAGTAACTGAGCCAGCAACATTCAGTCCAGGGTACTAGAACTTTTCTGCAGTGATGAAGGTGGTCTGTATCTGCTTGGTCGAGTATGACAGCCACTAGCTATGTGCTTTATTGAGAGCTTGATATGTGGGTAGTGCAGCCAATGCACTAAATGTTATTTAACTTCAATTAATTTAAATGGGTAGCAGCTACCACACTGGATAGCACAGGAGACAGTATTTATTTATTTTTAATTTTTTTAAATTTATTTCTGAAAGAGAGAGAGAGAGCATGAGCAGGGGAGGATCAGAGAGAGAGGGAGACACAGAATCCGAAGACAGGCTCCAGGCTCCGAGCTGCCGGTACAGAGCCCCATGCGGGGCTCGAACCCACGAACCATGAGATCATGACTTGAGCCGAAGTCGGATGCTTAACTGACTGAGCCACCATTATTTATTTTTTAATGTTTATTTATTTTTGAGAGAGAGAGACAGAGTGCAAGAAGGGAGGGCAGAGAGAGAGGAGAGGGAGACACAGAATCCAAAGCAGGCACCAGGCTCTGAGCCTGACATGGGGCTTGAACTCGTGAACTGTAAGATCCTGACCAGAGTGGAAGTCAAACACTTAACCAACTGAGCCACCCAGGTGCCCTATGGAGACAATATTTAAATATGTGGGTCTGGATGAGGTCACCAGGGAGGGAGGACAGAGGAGAAAAGACCAGAGAAGACTAGGGCACTATGGCATTTAGAATACTGACTGAGGAATTGTCCAACACAGGAAACAGAGAAAGAAAAGTCATGGAGGTAGGAGCTCTGCAAAGCTTCTTGCTGGGAGAGACAGTACCTTAGCACCCTCTTTGCATGCTGGGAGATGTAGTCCCTCTCGGTGGATGCTGGGGACTGTAGTTCCCTCCCTGGATACTGGGTGTGTTCTAGGGTAAGGTTAGCTGCTGTAACAGATAAACCCTCACGTATTGGTGGCTTAACCCAATAGAAGGTTGTCACTTATATAAAATCCAAACAGGTGTCCCTGACTGGAGGTGGGGGGGGTTCTCCTCCAAGCGATGACTCAGGGACTCAGCCTCCTCCCTCTAGTGGCTCTGTAATCCCGGGGGACCTCAGAGTTCTCTTCTGGGGCCTCTGCGCCTGTCCTCAGGCAGGGAAGAGAGTAAGGTGCATGGGGGAGAGCTTTTACAGAAAGGCCTAGAACTCAGTCATGTGGCTAAACCTAACCCAGGCCTAGCTCTGTGCACCAGCAAGGCAAGGAGAGGGGTTTGGGGAACAGCTAGTTGGTCTGCCATACTGAGAGCTGTGACCCACCGGCAGCCACTGGGATGCCCTTATCAGCCGCTGGGAGATGGGCTCCCTCTTGACCACTGAGAACTGAAGGCCCCGCGTAGACAGCTGGGAGCTGTGGTCTCGGCATCTGGAGGCCTGACATCCCCCTCCTCCCGCGCAGGAGAAGGGCTCCACCTTCCTGCAGCTGGGCTCGTCCACGGAGCAGCAGCTCCAGGTCATCTTTGAGGTGCTGGAGGAATACGACTGGACGTCCTTTGTAGCGGTGACCACACGTGCCCCTGGCCACCGGGCCTTCCTGTCCTACATCGAGGTGCTGACTGATGGCAGCATGGTGGGCTGGGAGCACCGCGGGGCACTGACGCTGGACCCTGGGGCGGGCGAGGCCGTGCTGGGTGCCCAGCTCCGCAGCGTCAGCGCGCAGATCCGCCTGCTCTTTTGTGCCCGCGAGGAAGCCGAGCCGGTGTTCCGGGCAGCCGAGGAGGCCGGCCTCACCGGGCCTGGCTACGTCTGGTTCATGGTGGGGCCGCAGCTGGCTGGAGGCGGAGGCTCAGGCGCCCCTGGAGAGCCCCTTCTTCTGCCAGGAGGCGCCCCACTGCCTGCCGGGCTGTTTGCAGTGCGCTCGGCCGGCTGGCGGGACGACCTGGCCCGGCGTGTGGCAGCTGGCGTCGCGGTGGTGGCCAGAGGCGCCCAGGCTCTGCTGCGTGACTATGGCTTCCTGCCCGAGCTCGGCCATGACTGTCGTGCCCAGAACCGCACCCACCGAGGGGAGAGTCTACATAGGTGAGTGGGGTTGGTGTAGGAGGGCTGTGGGGAGCCTCTAGGGCTGGACTACCCGCTGGCCGAGCAGCCTCCGATGGGTCACGTCTGCTCTCAGAGCCTTGGTTTTCCCTTCTGTAAAATGGACGTAGTTGGGTCTCCTTCCTGGGGTTAAACCAGGCAACTCGGAAAAAAAACACCCAAGATCCAGTGAGTGTATTATGCTAGTTTGTGATTTTCAGATGATTTTTTTTTCACAGTGTAATGTCTTTGAAATCAAGATATGCTTTACAATTGATGGCTTATCACAGTTTAATTGGCAGCACATTTTTCTTTCTTTGTGGTACATAACAATGGAAATATGTCTTAAAGATTTATTTATTTTTGAGAGAGAGTGCGCAAGCAGGGAAGGGGCAGAGAGGGGGGTGGAGGACAGATCGGCCAGCCCGATGAGGGGCTCGAACTCACAAACTGTGAAACCATGACCTGAGCCAAAGTAGGATGCTCAACCGACTGAGCCACCCAGGCGCCCCGAGGTACATATTAGACCTGATGACACCTTAGATGAGATGAAATGCATCCAGAGTGTAAGCTGGGTCGCAGTAACAAAATGACCCAACAATTCAGTGCCCCAAACAAGGTAGAAGTTATTCTGTCAAACCAGAAATGAGGGGCACCTGGCCAGTTCAGCCGGTACAGAGTGCGACTCTCCATCCCTGGATTGGATGTTCGAGCCCCACGTTGGGTGTAGAGATCACTTAAAAATAAAATCCTAGGGGCGCCTGGGTGGCTTAGTCGGTTAAGCGTCCGACTTTCGCTTAGGTCATGATCTCGCGGTTCGTGGGTTCGTGCCCCGCGTCGGGCTCTGTGCTGACTGCCAGCTCAGAGCCTGGAGCCTGTTTCAGTCTGTGACTCCCTCTCTCTCTCTGACCCTCCCCCGCTCATGCTGTCTCTCTCTCTCTCCCCCCTAGAAATAAATAAAAATATTAAAAAAAAAAAATACTAAAGGAGCGCCTGCGCGGCTCAGTTGGTTAAGCGACCGACTTCGGCTCAGGTCATGATCTCACTTCTCTTGGGTCCAATTCCCGCGTCGGGCTCTGTGCTGACATGCAGAGCCTTGAACTTGCTTTGGATTCTGTGTCTCCCTCTATCTCTGCCCCTACGCACTCAGACTCTGTCTCTCTCAAAAATAAATATATTTTTTAATTTAATAAAGTAAAATCTTTTTAAAAACTCAGAAATGAGTGTTCCAGATTATAGGAGGCTCTGTTGTTCCATGTGATCGTTCAGGGACCCAGGACCCTCTCACCTTGTTGCCCTGACCCCTTCTTTCCACGGTCCAAGGTCCAAGCTGCGACGGTAGTTCCTGAGAAGGGGGAAAGAGAGGAAGTGGGGAGCAAGCAATCTCCTTTTTTGGGCAAGTGCTCCAGCCAGGACAAGGCCTACATCCCATTGGCGAGAATGACGTCATGGGTCCGGGGCTGCCTCATTGGTTGTTGACAGTCGCGTCTATGCAAATTGGTTAGACGGCAGTTCTGATTGGCCAGCGCCTGCGCCGCGCAGATCGTGGAGGGTTTGAAGGTCCCTCCTGCGCGTGGGGGGCGCTGGCCGCTGGCCGCCCTGGGACTGTGGACTCCGGTGGACAGGTGCGCGCCCAGCTCGCACGCTGTTTTTAGAAGAGAACAGGGTTTGGAGGGAAACAGCACCTCCTCCACCACAGGAAGCGTCGCCAGGAAGGAATAGAGGAATCTGGTGACAGAAGAGTGGAAGGCGAGCCCTTTGATCCCGAAACAAGAGTGAGCGGAGCTTAGGAAGAGGGGATGGGTGGCGAAAAAAACCTAGGGGAGGTGAACTGTGAATTTGGTGACTTGGGGAACAGAATCCAGGGACAAGGGGGGTGAGAAGAGCATCCGTCGTTCATAAATACTTACTGAGCGCCCGCTGGGAACGAGGGCTCGTGCTGGGCGCTGGGAACACAGAGATGAATAAGCCCATGGACTTCTCTTCAAAGAACACAGGGTCCTGGAGGGGTGGCAGACAGGGATGGGATAATGACAACACAGTGTGATGCTTGCAGTCATGGAGGTGGCGCGGGCATCGTGGGAGCGCCAGCAGGAGTGACTGTCTGAGCCAAGACATTTCTGGTTGCAGGAAGCGGAGACTCATTCAACTTTCCTGAGGGAAAAGGGGGTTTATTGGAAAGATAAACACGCACAGCAACCCAGACGCCAGGATTGAGGCCAAGCCCGGGGACCGGCTACTCTTTCATCTCTTTTTGTCTCCCTCTTACTCTCCCCTCCCTGCCTCGCCCCTCCCGCCTCTCCCCCCGCCCTCTTGGACTTGCCACTCGAGTTCTTTTCTTACCACTGCTTACCCAGTCTCCGCTCTCTGCTAAACCTCATCGTTTCTTCCCATCCTGTCTACCACCCATCCCCCCAAATCTCGCAGCCAATGTCTTCCCAAAAGAGGAACTTCATTGGCCCCAATCAGCCTTCCAAACTAGGCTACACAGTCACGGGTCAGCGTACAGAGTCGGGGAGGTTTCCGAGATGAGATCTCTGAGCTGAGACCTGACAGATGAATTGCTCATCCATTCATTCACTCATTCATCCATTGAAAAGCCCCTTATCGAGAGTCTTCCATGTGCCAAGCACTGCTTTAGGCACAAGCGTATATAGTATTAGAATAAGGTCCCCACATCTCATAGAGCTTTCCGTCTCATGGGGACAAAACAGCGAATGAGCAAGGCAAGGAAGAAGAAATACCAGCAGGTGATGAAACAGGTACAATGTGATAAGAAATGCCCAGGATTCCAGGTTAGGTGAGGTCGTCTGGGAAGGTCTTTCTGAGAAGGTGGGATTTGGAGGTTAAAAAAAAAAAAGGGTAAAGGTAAAGAGCCAACTGTGGAAAAGTTTGCATGAAGAGAAGGGAGAGCAGCTGGTGCTGAGGCCCTCGGGCTGGAATTGCCTGTTTGGGAGCCTGAAACAAAGCCATTGTGGCTGGAGATGAGGACTTGGGGAAACAAGGGAGGCCCATGGGCACCCATGTGCGTGTAGCGCCTTTGGGCCGGGTTAAGGGGTTTGGATATGATTCTAAGAGTGGCTGGGAGTTCACCAGAAATAGTGAGTATTCCGGGCAGAAAAATCAACATCGTACAAAGACCCAGAGGGGAGAAAAACTCAGGCAGGTTGGTGGACCCACAACAGCTCAGGGTGGATGAAGGCGGGAGAATTAGGGGTCGGGGGAGATGAGGCTGGGGAAGTAGAGGGGGCCAGGCCATCAGGGCCTTGAATGCCAGGTGGTGAGGCTGGACTTTGTTCTAGAGCACTGGGGAGCCATGGGTGGGGGGCGGAGAGCAGGGAAGAAGTGGAGTCTGTTTTGCATACAGAAAGACCCCTCTGGGGTGGAGTGTGGAATAGACTGGAAATGAGAGAATGGGGGTTGGGGGCCAGGCAAGAGGCTGGGGCAGGGGTCCAAGGAGTCTGTGGCGATGGAGAGGAGGAATGAGACGGAGAGGTCCTGGGGGCAGGGAGGTGGCTCTTGGGGACTGATGGCCTGGGCAGGGGGAGCAGGGAGGCGAGGATGACCATTGAGGGTCTGGCACAGCGACCAGGGCCATGGGGCAGAGGTTCACGGTACAGGTACCATTGCACAGTGAAGATTATCTGGGAGCCCCCAGACCCTCTGGGGCTTCTCCCAGAGGAAGGGACCCTTGAGCAGAATCTTGAGGACATAAGAATCAGTCAGGGTGAGAAGGGACAGAATAAACATCTTCCAGGCAGAGAGCACAGCACCTACAATGGTCTAGAGATCATTGATGTGTCTGGGGGACACTTTGTTGTTATTGTTGTTGTTTTAAATTTATTTATTCCTGAGAGAGAGAAACCGAGCGAACAGGGGTGGGGCAGAGAGAAAGGGAGAGAAAGAATCCCAAGCAGGCTCCTCACTGTCAGTGCAGAGCCCAGACTCGGGGTTTGAACCCACAAACCGCGAGATCATGACCTGAGCTGAAATCAAGAGTTGGATGCTTAACTGACTGAGACCCCTGGGCACCCATGGTGTGGGTGTTTTTTAATAATTATTTATTTTGAACGAAAAAGAGCATGAGTGGGGGAAGGGAAGAGGGAGAGGGAGGCAGAGAATCCCAAGCAGGCTCCGAGCTGTCAGCCCGGAGCCTGACACGGGGCTCAACCTCATGACCCATGAGATCATGACCTGAGCAGAAATCAAGAGTCAGATGCTTAACTGACAGAGCCACCCAGGTACCCTGGGGGGGGGGGCAGTTTGCATTCAGGGTTGGTGGGGCGCAAAAAGGGGCTTGGGGCCGAAAGAGTTTGAGGGTAGGAAGGGATCATAGATGTGGCTGCCCTAGCAGGTGGGGCCAGACACACAGGGCCTCTAAGAAGACCTCAAAGTCAGGCTGAGGGTCTGGGACCTCGTTCAGGGGACACTGCGCAGTGAGGACAGAGGACCAAGCAAAGAAGACGTGGGTGTTCAGGATCTTGGGGGGAGGCTCCAGCCAGGGGCTGAGGCTGGTCCATAAAACGGGGATTTTCTCTACCTTCGGTCACCTAGGTCCAGTCTGGGTACCCACATGTCCTCTCCCTTCCTCCTGGGCAGGTACTTCATGAATATTACCTGGGACAACCGGGATTATTCCTTCAATGAGGATGGCTTCTTGGTGAACCCCTCTCTGGTAGTCATCTCCCTCACCAGAGACAGGACTTGGGAGGTGGTGAGTCCCAGCCCCAAGCTCAGGCATAGAGGGTGTGGGGACCCAGACGCCTGGGTCCTGGCAGAGATAAAGGGCTGAGGCCCTGGACTCCTGCCTCTGAGGGAGGGAGGAGTCTGGACTTCCGGGTCCTGGGGCAAATAAGTGGGATCCCATACCTGTGGGTTCTAAGGGGGTCCAGACTCCTGCATCTAAGGGAGAAGGAGCTGGGAGCTCTGAGGAAGGAGGGCCATGACAGCCAGAACATTCTGGAAAGTAACACCCTCCCCCCTCCCACCCCCCACCCCCCCACGGCCCAGAAGGAAACCTGAGTCTTCTTCTCTTGGCCAAGGTGGGCAGTTGGGAGCAGCAGACTCTCCGCCTAAAGTACCCGCTGTGGTCCCGCTACGGCCGCTTCCTGCAGCCAGTGGATGACACACAACACCTCACCGTGGCCACGCTGGAGGAGAGGCCCTTTGTCATTGTGGAGCCCGCTGACCCCATTAGTGGCACTTGCATCCGAGACTCCGTGCCCTGCCGGAGCCAGCTCAACCGCACCCACAGGTGACAGCCCCGGCGCCAGGAGCTCCAGCTTCAAAGTCCCTTGAAGCGCAGCGGTCCTGGCCCCAGCCCCCTCCTCCCTTGGAACTCAGAACCCACAGAGCCCTCCAGCCTAGTCAGCTTGGACAAGTCACGGAACTCCTCTGAGCCTCAGTGTCCCCAGAAAGCGCTAACCATAGTGTTAGCGGCTGCTTGTCTCTCCCTCCGTACCCTCACCTCATGGGGGAGTCTGGAGTGGGGGGTCCCCAGCATCCCCAAGCCTGCTCGCTCCCCGCAGCCCTCCCCCGGACGCCCCCCGCCCGGAAAAGCGGTGCTGCAAGGGCTTCTGCATCGACATCCTGAAGCGGCTGGCGCAGACCATCGGCTTCAGCTACGACCTCTACCTGGTCACCAACGGCAAGCACGGAAAAAAGATCGATGGCGTCTGGAACGGCATGATCGGCGAGGTGAGGCCTGCGGGGACGGGGCGGGGGAGGAGCCGGGAGGGGGCGGGGCCAAAAGGAGGGATGCCTGGCCTTGGAGGGGCGGGGCCACGAGGAGGGGCGGGAGGGCAAAGGGGGCGGGGCCTGGAGGGTGGAGCCCAAATCCAGCGAGCGCGTCCTGGGAGCATCACGTGGCCTTCCCGCTCCTGTTCCCCGATTGTCATCTCCGCCTTCCCTGCCCCACTCTGCGTCCCCCTCAAGCACCCGCCACCCCCCAACCCTCTCTCTCACCCTGTCACTGGTCCCCTGGGGCCGGTCTTGCCCACCATCCTCCTCTGTGTGCTAGAGCCAGCCAGGTTCCTTCACCCCCTTCCTCGCCCTCACCCCAGGTGTTCTACCAGCGCGCAGACATGGCCATCGGCTCCCTCACCATCAATGAGGAGCGCTCCGAGATCGTGGACTTCTCTGTCCCCTTCGTGGAGACGGGCATCAGCGTCATGGTGGCGCGCAGCAACGGCACCGTGTCCCCCTCGGCCTTCCTCGGTGAGCCCGGGGCCCTGGGACGGCAGCACCGGGGCAGCTGCGTGCCCAGGTCCCATTCTGGTATTGCCTGCCCCCCGCAGTGTGACCGGCCGAGTGGCATCGCTTCCCAGCTTCGGTTTCCCAATCTGTAAAACGGGAGAAGCCGTTTTACAGTGAGGCCCAGGACACTGGAGCTTCAGGAACCTTCTCTGGCACGTTCTCTTCAAGGCCCTGTACCTTGTATTCTTGTATTTATAATTTTGTATGCTTTTTCCTTAAAGACACGCCTCCAAATTATATGCTTCAGGCCCCACAAACCCCAGGTCTTCCCCTGTGTAGGAGATGAGCTTGGTAATGGTACCTGGTAAGTGCTCGATTCACTTACCAGTGGTCACTGAGCACCTATCATGTGTCGGGCTCTGGGCTGCACGCAAATGCCTGTCGTCTAAGAGCTCGCGGCCTCATAGAGAAGACAGAAAATACTCTCTGAAAGGGACACATGGGACAGAATCACTGCAGGTGGTGATGAAGAGTATGAGAAACTAAGCCGGGGGAAGAGTTGGAGAGGTACAGGATGGGTGCTGTCCAGGGAGGGCAGGAGAGCCCCTCCAGGGAGGTGACTCAGTGCTGCGGAGATCTGGCTGGAGAACCGTTCCGGGCAGAGGGAGCAGCGGGCAAGGACCCCGGAGGTGGGATTGCGTGTGGACCGTTTGGGAAATGGAGGGACGTCCTTACGGCCAGAGGCGGTACTGAGTGACTGAGTGATCGCGGGGTCGTGAGAGGCGAGGATGGAGAGCGAACGGAGTGGATGATCCAGGACCCTGGTGGCTCTGGTAGGAGAGTGGGGTTTCACTCCTAGTGCGACGGCCAAGGTCTTAACTCTAGGTGGTGGGGGAGGGGGGCCTATGATCAGATCTAGGCTTATAAAATAGCCCACCGGAGGCCCTGTGGAGGCGGGAGGGCCCCGAGAAGGCAGAGGTTCCTGCAGAGAGGTGGCAGGTGTGGGATAAGAAGATGACAGTGAGGGCGAGGCGAGTAACCAGGCCTGGGATGTGATTAGGAAGTCGACACCCAGCGGGTTGGTGGCCTTGAGGAGGACCGGGCCACTGTCTTGCTGACTGAACTTGCAGACAAGGGCAGGAGCAGCGCACATCAGGCCAAGGGCGGCAGGGCGCGTCAGTTCCCTCTTGCTGTCTTAAGTCCGGGGAAAGCTCCTGGGAGCAGAAGGGCTGGAAGACAGTGCATCCCTTCCTTTGTATTTCGTTTCTGTATATTTCTCCCAACAACGTCTCCGTGGCCTTCTCTTTGCACCAAGGTCTCTGCAGGCGCACCCTGGGACGCACATGGGGCCCCTGCCGTCAGCAGGGAAGTGACAAGGTCGTATTTGTGCCCTACCACGTTGCCCAGCGGAGGCAACAAGATGCCGCAGTGACAGTCCGGGTGGTGACCCTGCTGTGACAGGGGCAGGGCTGGCCGCTCTCGCTGGGCCCCGGGGAGGTCAGATCACCTGGTCAGAGTCTCGAGGAAGTGGTGATTTGGGTTTATTGTCCGTGAAAACTCCCGGAGGCGGTGTGAGAAGGAGACGGCTCCTCTGGTAGGTCAGGCTGGCGCCCCTTGCAGGGGAGCGGTGTAGGCAAGGCAGAGAGGGTGAGGCTCATTCTGGAACTGTGAGTTCTGGCTGGTTAGAGCACTGGGTTCTTGAGAGAGTGATCAGGCTGGAGAGGAGGGTGGAAGCACGGTTGAGAGGCGGTGACTTGGTCATGGAAGCGCTGGGGAGCCACAGAGGGCTATGAGCAGAGGGGGGCGCCAGGTCATCTCTGGGTGCGGAAGGAGCCTCTAGGGCTGGGGGTGGGGTGACTGGAGAGAGGACACAGGGGAGATGGTTCAGGGGAGAGGATAAGGCCTGAGCCAGCTGGCTGAGAGAATGGAGAGGGAGGCTGAGCTGGGGGGCAGGAGTCGGGGGGACAGGCTGTGGCTGAGGAGGGGGGTGGAGGGGAGGGGGTGAAGCTGGCAAGCGCCGGGGTTAGACTGGGGCTGGATGGATGGTGGGGCTCCCAAGATGGGGAGCCTGGGCGTGGGTACGGGCCTCAGCGCGGGACATGATGAATGGCCAGGTGGAGACTCGCGTCTGGGGCTCAGGAAACATGTAGGAGACCGTTTATGTTGGATGATCGAAACCACAGAAATGGTGGAGTTGGCGGTCTTTGAGAGAGATTGTCTCCCAGGGGTCTGGCTGGGCATTGAGACTGTCCCTGAGATGGAGAGGCTGGGAAGGGGACAGAGGCGGACAGGGTCAGATTTGTGGTGCACCCTGTTCTCGTGTCTGTGGCCCCCCAATCCTTTGCTCGGCCGAGTCGTGACCCCACACCCCTTTGCCCCCAGAGCCCTACAGCCCTGCCGTGTGGGTGATGATGTTCGTCATGTGCCTCACTGTGGTCGCCGTCACCGTTTTCATCTTCGAGTACCTCAGCCCCGTCGGCTACAACCGCAGCCTGGCCACGGGCAAGCGTGAGTCCCCTTCCTCCATCACACTCAAGAGCACCCGGACCACAGATAGAACTACATTTCCCAGCAGCCCCTGGGGTAGAGTAGTGGCCTCGAGGTGCCGAGGCCTTGGGGGCCGCTGGGAATTGTAGTTCTTTCTGCTCCCTCATGGAGTAGAAGGGATTTGGGGTCCATGTCCCCCTCCCGGCCCCCTGCAGGCCCTGGAGGCTCAACCTTCACCATTGGGAAATCCATCTGGCTGCTCTGGGCCCTGGTGTTCAATAACTCGGTGCCCGTGGAGAACCCCCGGGGGACCACCAGCAAAATCATGGTGCTGGTGTGGGCCTTCTTCGCCGTCATCTTCCTCGCCAGCTACACAGCCAACCTGGCCGCCTTCATGATCCAGGAGGAGTACGTGGACACCGTGTCTGGGCTCAGTGACCGAAAGGTGTGTTTGTTCAGAGAGAGGGGGAGGTGGCTGGGATGGGACGTCAGGTCAGAGTTTGTCCCTTGGGAGGTCATTAGAGAATTCCTGGGAGTCTTTTCCCAGAGAGAGTTCCGAAATGGTAGAAGAGAATGTTCTTGAAGAGAAAGGTTATGTTTCTATTTAAATATTCCCAGGAGGAGAGAGTGTCCCCAAATGTTCTGGGGGGAGGGGGGCCAGCAGTGCCAAATGGGATATTCTAGACCAGTGCCTCTCTTAAACTGTGACGAAGGGCTAATCTGTGACCTTTTCCAGTGGAGATCAATGTTTTCGTAAGACACAATGGAAACGAATTAGGAGAAAAGAAACGCAAAATGGAAAAACCAAGACCCGCCACGTTCAAACCCCTTATTTTTATTTAGTTTTCAACAGACCTAAAATTATTCTGTCACGTCGCTCTGAGTGCGTGC
Organism: Hyaena hyaena; assembly: GCF_003009895.1. Lineage (NCBI taxonomy): Eukaryota > Metazoa > Chordata > Mammalia > Carnivora > Hyaenidae > Hyaena > Hyaena hyaena. The sequence continues at coordinate 2,355,380 of NW_024080641.1, read as the reverse complement.
CACCTGGCTGGCTCAGTCGGCAGAGCGTGCGACTCTTGATCTCGGGGTCGTGAGTTTGAGCCCCGCGTTGGGTGTGGAGTCTTACTCTCAAAATAAATAAATAAATGAAATCCTCCCCCCCAAAAAAAAATTGCTTTAAGTGCTCCCTCTCACAACGTCCATACTTAACCTTAACCTTATCGCAAATCATGGTTTGTTTGGGGACTGGCTGAGCGCCCTTTGGAGACTAAAGTGGTTAGCTGGGTATGGTGACCTATCAGAAGACTGAGAAATCAGTTCAGTGGACTGCAGCAAGCATTTTTAATTGTTTTCTTAGAATACAAAATATGTTAGCGTCTTTGTTTTGGTCATATAGACACATGACATTGAGGTGACACACACTTATATGGCTGTGTCTGTTGTTAAGAGAGTGAACTCTCTCTGAGCAAACTAGTCCCCATGGCAACTGCCTCCAGTCCCCGATGTGCCAAGCCCTGGGACCTCCCCAGACCCAGCAAGTTAAGGGTTAATGCCTGGCAAGTCAGGGGCCTCTGGGGCCCTTCTCAAACACTGGAGCCAGTGTCTCTTCTGACTGGACCATGCTGGCTGTTAAAAGATTGCAATATTACTCCTGATTATGTGTGCATATCTGTGTGTATCCATATGCATGCATGTGTGTGGATATCTGCAGATGTATCTGCCGGGTTGGAATAGAAAAGGGTCATGGTGAGCAAGTTGGAGAAACACTTGTGGGCTGGGGCGCCTGCCAGACGGCAGGTGTCCCCCCGAACAGAGCATCTGGGTCAAGGATGTCCTTGACCCAGATGGCCCCAGGGGGGCGCCCTAATAACTTCCCATTCTGCCCCAGTTCCAGCGGCCTCAGGAGCAGTACCCGCCCCTGAAGTTTGGGACGGTGCCCAATGGGTCCACGGAGAAGAATATCCGCAGCAACTACCCGGACATGCATAGCTACATGGTGCGCTACAACCAGCCCCGCGTAGAGGAAGCGCTCACTCAGCTCAAGGCAGGGTCAGCGCAGACTCGGGCTGGGGGGTGGGGGGCAGGGGGCTGGGGGCCCTGAGGACGCTCCGAGATAGCAAGGGGCCGGGGGTCGTTCATCAGTCCCAGAGGTCAGCGAGGGGTGGGTCCGCTTGGAGGGCAAAGGTCATTGATGGTGGGAGCAAGCTCCCCCTTCCAGAAGTGGCTCCTTATGATGTTCTCAGAGATCTGGCAGCTATAGATGGTGGGGCCAGACTGCCAGGGTTCAAAGCCTGACTCTCTCTCTTCTTGGCGGTGTGACCTTGGGCAAGTTACTTGACCTCTCTGAGCCTTAGTGTCCTCCTCTGTAAAATGGGGATAACAAGAGAACCCACCCATAAAGTTGTTATTAGAATTATTATAGTTATTATTGGTTAGTATAATAACCAATACTAATCATTATTGGTAACTAATCATTGGTTTGGTTACCACACTACTCATTATTGGTTAATATATTATTTGGTAGCAGGACTGCCTGGGACACTGTGGGTGTTTGCTGCTATTATTATTTTCATTATGATCATTAGGTTTGAACTCACTGGAATCCATACTTGGATGAGTCTTTTGGTTTTTGTTTGTTTTTTGAATATTTTTTTAAACTTCAGTTTCCAAAATCATAGGGATAAAGTTAGATTCAGGCTCCAAAGTACGGACCAAGGTTATATCAAAGCTGAGCCCCAAACTCTCTCCCTGTTCCTCCTTGGTTTCATCAGTCAAAGCGCATATATTTTCTTAGCCCCCGGTCTGTGCCAGGCAGTGAAGAAACAGACCACAGTTCCTGCTTCGGAGGGAGCTTAGGGTCCAGAGATGGGAAATGAACAAGAAACATACAAATGGAAATATCAGGATGATTGTTTCAGAAAGCGATGGTGAGCCAGGGCGTGTCTGAATTGGGATAGATTCACCAGGGTGTTCAGGGCGGGCCTCTCGGAGGAGGTGACTGGAGCAGAGCCCCAAAGGAGGTAAGAGCTAGCCAGGTGGACTTATGGAAGCAGGGCCTTGCAGGCAGAGGAAACAGCTTGTGCAAAGGGCCTGAGACAGGAGTGGCGCTGTGGTTGTAGGGGAGAGAGCTGACCCAGGGAAAGATGAGCCTAAGACTCGAGTGTGGGACCTGAGGCTGAGGTCAGGGCTGAGTTTTCTTCAAAGGGCAGTGAGAAGCCCTGAGGAGCGGAGCATTTAAGCAGGGGAAGGGTGTGATGTGATTTGTTTGTTAACGCCCCTTCTGGCGGCCCTGTGGACGATGGATGGTCGTGCATGAGCGGGACCAGGGTGGAGGCTATCCTGTCCTCTGGATCCCCTTCCCGAAGTCCCACCCTCTGCTCACCCCTCACGCAGCCACTCCTAACTGAATCCTTTTGACTGCTCTGTCTCGATTGAAATTTTTGAAAAGACACCCTCCTATCCGGTTTAAGGAAAATGGCTGGGTAAGCATCGTGAGGCAGGGGAGGCTCTCAGAACCAGTTGCCGAAAGGAAGCCTAGGCTTTGCCAGAATGTGCAAGTCATTCGTTCCCTTTAAAATGTTTCCTCGGTGCCAGGCACTGTCCCTGCACTGGATAACAATGTCAACAAAAAATCAACAACAATAAGGTGTGTGGATCCTTAGGAGTACTCAAATGGACAGAGGTTTCTTTTTCTGTCTCAGTAAGAAGCCCAGGGCTGGTATGATGGTTCAAAGATGCCATCAACCAACCATCCATACCCTTTTCCGTGTATCTGTTCCACCATCCTTGGAGCCTAGACCTTCTTGCTCACTGTGATTGCCTCATGGCCACAATATGGCTGCTGCTGCTCTGTAGCCTTGATCCCAGGCAAGGAGGAAGAGGAAGTGTGAAATCGTGGAGGATTTCCTCCTGGCAAGTCCTTGCCTTTTTATTGGGGGGGAGTATGCCTTTCTGAGGAACTTCTGGCTATTTCAAGACGTGTGTCAGATGGTCGTTCCTAGCCGCAGAGGAAGCTGGGAAATTGAGCGCGTTAGCCTTCCAGCCTCTGTTGTAGACAATGGTCGCAAATGGAGGTGTGCCAGCCAAGCCGTCCCCCAGAGTCCTGCCCTTGCAGAGTTTGTGTTTTGCCTCTGAGCAGCCTCTCTCTTGCACCTTTTCCTTCTCAGGGGCTCTATTTCCTCTCTCTCTCTCGACCCCTCAGGGGTGGGGGTGGGGGCTGTCACAAGATCTCTCGTCTCCATCTTTGCCCGTGTCCGCTCAGTGCTTTCTTTCCCTGCAAACCTCTCTTTTCTGATACTGAGAACGTGGTGAGCACCTTCTCATCAGTCACCTCTTCTCTCTCTCACCTTACCTCTCTTAACTGCTTTAACTGCTGTTCTCTCTGCCCCATTCACCCCCTGCAAAGATCTGCACCCCCTTCTCCTGCACCCTCGCCCCTTGAAGCACCAGAAACTCAAGTTATTTTGGGTAACAGGTTTTTCTTTTTAAATGAGACTTTGGGGGCATGACCTGGTGGCTCAGTCCTTTAAGCGTCAGACTCTTGGTTTCTGCTCAGGCCGTAATTTCAACGGTTTGTAGGTTCAAGCCCCATGTCTTGCTTTGTGCTGACAATGAGGAGCCTGCTTGGGATTCCCTCTCTCTCTCTCTCTCTTTCGCTCCCTGCCCCTCCCCCACTCGCACTTCCTCTCTCTCTCAAAATAAATAAACTTAAAAAATACAAACAGACAGGCTAAACAAGTTCAAGTTCAGAATTTTGCCCAGGAGAGAACCTGACTCCTTGTCCCCCCATGTGAATCTGTTAACTTGCCTTCTGCATCTCCCAATCCTGCCCTCATTCCTTGGCTCCTGGCCCAGCGTCCCTGAAACCGCTTGCATTGTCACCTCTTCTCTGACTGACCCTCCTCTGTCTTGAAAGGTCCTCATGATTACAGTAGGTCCACCCCCATAATCCAGGGTAATCTCCCCACCCCAGGATGCTTCACTTAATCACATCTGCAAGGTCTCTGTCCTAATGTAAGACAGCCATATTCGTGAGTTCCAGGTATTGGGGTGTGGGTATCTTTGGGGGGGAATTCTTTCTACCCGCCCTCCTCATTCTCAGAGCATGATCTCCAATGGAGGTGTGGATTGTGGGAGCGCACAACTCCTTGGCCCCAGGGACCCCTCTGGGAATAGGGGTGGGACGGGGAGAGTCCTCAAAAGCAGGGGGTCCAAAGCAGCACCCCCTTGCCCAAGGTCTGAGGTGAGTGTTGATTTTGGAGAATCATGGGCAGAGGTGTTGGAACATAGAATAGAACAGGGGGAAAAAAAGGTTTTTTGGGGGGCGCCTGGGTGGCTCAGTCGGTTAAGTGTCTGACTTCGGCTCAGGTCATGATCTCACAGTTCATGGGTTCGAGCCCCACATCAGGCTGTGTGCTAACAGCTTAGAGCCTGGAGCCTGCTTCAGATTCTGTGTCTCCCTCTCTCTCTGTCCCTCCCCCCCTCACACAAATAAATAAAAAACATTAAAAAAATTTTTTAAAGTTTTTTTAAATTGTGCATTCATCCAGCCGAAATTCTTCTCTCTGGAGACCAATTTTCCATATCTTCCCATATAATATGGGGGTCCCAGTGTCCCCCAGGGCCTGGGAGTTCCCAACAATATCCTGGGGGTGTTTTTGTTTGTTTGGGTTTTGTTTAAAAAAATGTTTTAAGCGTGTTTATTTATTTTGAGAGAGAGGGAAAGGGTGAACGGGGGAGGGACAGAGGAGAGAGACTCCCAAGCAGGTTTCAAACTGTCATTGCGGAGATCCACGCGGGGCTCGAACCCAGGAACCGTGCGATCATGACCTGAGCCGAAGTCGGACGCTTAACCGGCTGAGCCACCCAGGCGCCCCTTTATTATTTTTTTAAAAAAAAGAGAGAGAGGGAGACAGAATCTGAAGCAGGCTCCAGGCTCTGAGGTGTCAGCACAGAGCCAACATGGGCCTCAAACTCACAAACTGTGAGATCACTGTCTGAGCCAAAGTCGGGCACTTAACCAACTGAGCCACCCAGGCGCCCACCACTAGCCCCTGGGGGTGTTTAACAGCACTGATTTTTAAATTTTTAATGTTTATTTATTTTTGATAGACCGAGAGAGAGCGAGCGAGTGGGTGAGGAGCAGCGAGAGAGGGAGGCACAGAATCTGAAGCAGGCTCCAGGCTCCGAGCTGAGCTCGAACCCACTGACTGCGAGAACATGACCTGAGCCCAAGTTGGCGCTCAACCAACCGAGGCCCCCAGGCACCCCTTAACAGCACTGATTTTACAATCAGATGGTCCTGGATTATAACGAGGGCTCCCCCTTACTTGCTGTGGGCGCTGGGTGGCTCAGTTCTGCTCCTGAGCCTTAATTTCTGCCTTCATAATAAGGAGTCAACAATCCCACCGGGATACAATGCGGCTCTAGGAAATGGAAACATCAGGGGCCAAGAGTCTGTCTTTCTTCTGGTGTTTTCCTCTCGGGGGCCACTGGCTCTCCTCTCGGGCTCTCCGCACCGCTCTCGGCCCCAGCTGTGCCCACGGATACCGTATGGCCCCAGTTTCCGCGCCAGCTTTCGGCTCCAGAGTCCTGAGCCCTGGCGCGCCTCGGTTCAATGCCACATCCCAGCTAGCGAGAACCCCGCTGGGCCCACGGGGAGTCACGTGTCCACGACCGGGCCAATCGGCGGCGGCCAGGGTGGGGCCTGGTCACGTGGTTTCCGGGCTGCCACGCCCCTGCTCCGCACAGGTTCTCAAAGCTGAACCTATGGGAACCTGTTGGCGAACAAAATCTTGTGCTCCTCTCCAGAACGGCCTTCCTCCGCCGGCGAAGCCTGGTGGACTCCTCAGGCCCCTTCCCGGGGCTCCCCCATCTGGAGGGTACCCTCTTTCTCTGTGCCCAGCACGCACCTGTTGCCTTCACATTCCCAAGCCTCTGGAACAAGGTTTTCCCTCCCCCCCAAATGTCTTCAACTTCTCATTGACGGTTTCATTTGCATAACGCTTGCTTGTTGTTAAAAATAACAAGGTAGGGGCGCCTGAGTGGCTCAGTCTATTAAGCGGCGGGCTGACTTCAACATTAGGGCATGATCTCACAGTTCATAGGTTCGAGCCCCGCGTCTGGCTCTGGGCTGATAGCTCGGAGCCTGCTTTGGATTCTGTGTCTCCCTCTCTCTCTGACCCTCCCCCGCTCACACTCTGTGTGTGTCTCTCTCTCAAAAATAAAAATAAATTTTAAATAACAAGGTAAAGGGGTACCTGGGTGGCTCAGTCAGTTCAGGTCACAATCTCATGGTTTGTGAGTTCCAGCCACGAGTCAGGCTCTCTGCTGTCAGCATGGAATCCCCTTCAGATCCTCTGTCTCCCCCTCTCTCCGCCACTCCCCTGTTTTCGAGTGCTCTCTCAAAAATAAACATTTTAAAAAATAATAAGGTAAAAAGAGAAGCGCTCTCTCCTTCCCCTCCTGAACCTTTGTTTATGATTCCAGGAGTTTCTTCCTGTTTTCCCCCCACCCCCCAGAGCAATTTAAAATTTTCTATTACCAGACTCTAAGAAAAAGGGGATATTAATTTTAGTGATGTTTACCCCAGTATCTCCAATATATTATTTCTTTAAAAAAATTTTTTTTAATGTTTTGTTTCAGAGAGAGAGAGAGAGAGAGCGCGTGAGAAGGGGAGGGTCAGAGAGAGAGAGAGACACAGAATCTGAAACAGGCTCCAGGCTCTGAGCTGGCTGTCAGCACAGAGCCTGCCGTGGGGCTCGAACCCACGAACCATGAGATCATGACCTGAGCCGAAGTCGGACGCTTAACCAACTGAGCCGCCCAGGCGCCCCCTCCTCCTTCTCTTACTTGTATTTCTTCCCCCTTCTTTGCTGCTCCCCATAGATGTCCCTGCCCCTTAGGATCGCTAGAACATTGGCTCCAAACTCGCTTCCAAAGAATTCTGCAAATTCCTGTGCTTCTCAGGGTCACTCTGGCTTCAAGCTCCCCTGTGCCGAATTTAATTTGCTTTCTGGAGCATATGACTGGCCCCAGTGTGTCTCTACTCCTCCCTGAATACCCATAAAAGTCCCCCCTTCCCACCGCTGGTCTCAGATCTGTATTGGGCTGTCACCGGAAGTGAGCCTGTCCTGGGGACCCTCTGTCTCCGAATTCGAGCCTGGCTGCAGCTCGACCCTAAAGTTTTCACTGGCTGTTAAAAGATGTAAAAAGAAATGGGTGAAGTTAATCCTGACAATGCATCTTACTTGACCAGGTATATCCAAATTATTGCAACATGGAATCAGTATGGAAATGGTTGAGGCCTTTTACGTAATTCCTCCCCCCGCCCCCAACTCCCCTGCAAGAAGTCGGGTGTGCATTTTACACTCAGCACATCTCAGTTCAGACGCGCCGCATTGAAGCGCTCAGAATAGCCACACGGGCGTGTAGCTACCGTATTGGGCAGCCTGGGCTCCATCACGGAAACGCGAATTTTCCTAGTGAACATTATGAACTGCCCTGGGCTCCATCCCGAGCCGCTTGGGACCTTTTCACTTCCTTACTCACCCCTGAGTATCCGACCCAGCCAGCCAGATGACTCATCTCTCCTTCTTCCCTCTCCTTACCATTCCTCCTCAGCCCCTCCCTCCGGGAAGCCCCCTGGGAATTCCAGAGCCTCACCCTCTGTTCTGCAAATCGGGCGGCCTCCCCGGGCTCTGCCCACCCACCCCTACTTCCCTGGGCTTGAAGCGCTATTCCTCGGAATCAGGGGCATTGCCTTCCTCCTGAACTTCTACAGGTTTGCTGCCTGTTCTCGGTCCACTGAGCAAGAATGCAGTGACTGAGGGGGACCCCGTGTCCAGAATCCACTTGGTTCCTGAGTTTTGGAGAGCAGCTCCATCTCAAACAATGAATCCCATCCCTGACTTCAGACAATGATGGATACCTGTTTTGTTTTTCACCCAAACGTCAGCCACAACCCCCTCAATCGCTTGAGGCTCCATCGTGTGTCTTTTCATAATTCATCTTTTTGCTGTTGTTGAGATATAGCGTGCACATCTTAAGTGTGAAGCTCATTGATTTGTTTGTGTACCACATGCAGATGCGTACATGCTACCACACCCAGATTAGGGTATGGAAAATTTCCAGCCCCCCTCTGTACTACCAGGCCCATCAATTATCATTGCAAATTAACGTTGCCTGGTTTTGGATTATCCCATAAACAAAATCAAACAGTGTATGTAGTAGGTTTGGTGTCTGGTCTGTTTTGCCCAAGATCTATTAGGTGAGTTCACTGGTGTATAGCCCGTTGGGTACAGCCCACTACATGGATATACCAGAATTCATCCATTCTTCTGTTGGGGACCATCTGGATTTTCCCCAGGATTCGGCCATTTTGAATGTTCTATGAACATTCTTTTCTTAAGTTTATTTATCTTGAGAGAGAGAGTGTGTGTGCACAGGAGGGGCAGAGAGATAGGGAGAGAATCCCAAGCAGGCTCCGCACTGTCAGCACAGAGCCTGATGATGCAGGGGCTCGTACTCAGAAACCGTGAAGTCAAGACCTAAGCTGAAACTGCTTAACTGACCAAGCCCCCCAGGCACCCCTCTACTATGCACATTCTTTTTTTTTTTTAATATTTTTATTTATTTCTAGGAGAGAGAGACAGCGTGAGCAGGGGAGGGTCAGAGAGAGAGGAAGACAGACTCTGAAACAGGCTCCAGGCTCTGAGCTGGCAGTCAGCACAGAGCCCGACGCGGGGCACGAACCCACGAACCGCGAGATCATGACCTAAGCGAAAGTCGGACTCCTAACCGACTAAGCCACTCAGGCGCCCCTACTATGCACATTCTTGTAGAAGTCTTTGGGGGGCGTGTACACATCCATTTCCCTTAGGTCAATGCCCATGGGTGTAACTACAGGGTCATAAGGTGTGTGCTTAGCTTTAAAAGATACTTCCAGGGTGCCTGGGTGGCGCAGTTGCTTGAACGTCCGACTTCAGCTCAGGTCATGACCTCACTGTTCGTGGGTTTGAGCCCCGCGTCAGGCTCTGTGCTGACAGCTCGGAGCCTGGAGCCTGCATCAGATTCTGTGTCTCCCTCTCTCTCTCTGTGCCCCTCCCCTGCTTGTGCTCTGTCTCCCTCTTTCTCTCAGAAACAATAAATGAATAAACTTTAGAAATAGATAAATAAATACAAAATAAAAGATAGATGCTTCCCGACATCTGCCAAAGTGATTGGGTCCACCTCCACGCTGGCAGTGCAAAGTTCTCCTGGTCCCACAACCTCGCCAAGGCTTGGATCCCTTCCCATCTCTTCTTCATTTCCCCTAGTGTTTATGATATATCAAGTTCTGCGCTAACTCAGTTCATTCTTAGCCTTCTGGGGCTACTGTAAGTTTGTTGCCTCACAGTTCTGGGGGCTATAAGTCCTCGGGTTCCTTCTCAGGGCAAGGGAAGGAACTCCCTATGGCTTATAGCTGGCGGTCTTTCCTCTGTGTCTTCGCATCGTCTTCCATTTATGTGTCTCCGTTTCCAAATTCCCCCTTTTTGTGAGGACACCTGTTTCATTGGATTAGGGCCCACACTAGGACCTTAGTTTAACTGGATTACCTCTATAAAGACCGTAGTGCCAACCAAAGTAGGAATTCAATATCCAGCTGTTGGGAGAGGCGATTCAACCCATAATAGTTTCTTTTTTTAAACGTTTATTATTTATTTATTTTAAAGTTTACTTATTTTCAGAGAGAGGGAGAGAGCATGAGTGGGGCAGAGAGAGAGGGAGAGAGAATCCCAAGCTGGCTCCATACTGTCAGAGCAGAGCCCAGTGTGGGGCTCCAACTCATGAAGCCTGAGATCATGGCCGGAGCCAAAATCAAGAGCCAGATGCTTAACTGACTGAACCACCCAGGTGTCCCTATTTATTTTTATGAGAGAGAGAGAGAGAGAGAGGGACAAAGGATCCAAAGCAGGCTTGAGCTGACAGCAGCGAGCCTGAGGCAGGGCTCAAACTCAGAAACCGTGAGATCGTGACCTGAGCCAAAGTGGGAGACTCAACCGATCGATCCACGCAGACGCCCCTCAAGCTATAATATTTTAGTGGTGAATATTATTCCCATTTTATAGATGAGGAAATCAAGGCATAGCAAGACCCCACAGCTGCTGAGTGGCCGCGCTCGGATTTGAACCCTGACCATCGGATTCTGAGCCCGGCCCCTCAACCCCTACACTACATTGCCTGAGGTGGGCAGCAAAAATCCCAGAATCCCCCTCGTGCCCCTCCCCAGAAGCCTCTTGGATTCACAAAGAATACTTTGTGTTTCTGACTGTCACCTCTCGCTCTGATTTCCTGCTTCCGCTGAATTTTTTCTCCCCAGTATTCCTTTCTACTCTTTCCCCCCTTTTAGTTCTATTTTTATTGGAGTTATACATCCACATAGTTTAGAGCATCAAAGACAAGATCTTTTTTGTAATGAAAGCCAACAGCATCCCATCTGCCTACCCCTCCATTTCTCCCGCCCCAGAGCAAGCTGCTTTTACCTCATTTATTGTATCATTCTGCTGTTTGTGTCCTTGTCTCAAAATGCCATGTTTGTATGGCTACCTCTTGATTTTTCAATTTTAGGTATTTTCCATTCACTTCTTACTATGGGAGACACATACTCATACTCTTATTCAAATTACTCCAGCCTCCCACACTGTGATTCTGGCTAGATGAATATGCAGTGTTTACATGTTATGACTGTGTAAATGCTCCCACAGCTGCCACAAGTAGTAAACCATGATTACTTTCCTCTCCTACTCAATCCTTTGTTTTTCCTGGAGTTAATAATTGTCTTTCTTTTTTTCCACTTGCTTAGTGGCTGAGTTTTCTTTGTTAATTCAAAATGCTCTGTTAACTATGTGAATCTCTTCTTCACATACTCATTTGCATCAGGTACTCCATTAATTTAATCAATATTGAAGAAGTTCTCCTCGTGGCCTCTGGCCTGCTCCTGCATCCCCATCCCTTCACCTGTCCCCTGGTTTGGATTCTGTCGTATCCTAATTCTCACTCATCCTGGGTTTTTCTCTCTTGTTCTTTTGAGCTTCCTGACAAAAGGCATATAATGTGTGTGTGCATGTGTGTGTGTGTGCGCGCATAAAATCTTAGAGACACTGAATATCGAAAACATCTTTAGTCTTGATAGGCCTTCTGGCTGGGTATAAAATTCTGGGCTAGAGGTCATTTTCCTCTAGAAATTTTTTTAAAAATATTTATTTTTAAGAGAGAGAGAGAGAGAGCGTGCATGTGCACATACACTAATGGGGGAGGGGCAGAAAGCAAAAGGGAGAGAGGATCCAAAGCAGCCTCTGTGCTGACAGCAGAGAGCCCAATGCAGGGCTCGAGTTCACAAACCTTGAGATCAAGACCTGAGCCGAAGTCAGGTACTTAGCTGAGTGAGCCACCCAGGCGCCCTTCCTGTAGAATTTTGAAGGCATCACTCTGTTGTCTCCTAATGTCCAGTGATACTATTAAAAATCCGAAGTCATTCTGATCTGTAAGCCTGTGTGTCACCTGTTTTTCTTTTCCCTGTCCTCCGTGTATTGAAATTTCTCAGTAAAGTGTCTTCATTTGTTTTCATTGCTGGATCTCTCAAATGTATCCTCATGTCATTCATTCTGGGAAACTTTCTTGATTTCTTTCTATTATGATTTCCCCCTTCCCTCCATTTCTCTCTGAAACTCTTATCAATTTGATGCTGGGCTTCCTGAACTCTTTCATCTATTGTCTTATTTTTCCATCTCTTTATTTTTCTTTAAAAAATTTTTTTTTTTTTAGTGTTTTATTTATTTCTGAGAGACAGAGAGAGACAGCGTGAGCAGGGGAGGGTCAGAGAGAGAGACACAGAATCTGTAACAGGCTCCAGGCTCTGAGATGGCTGTCAGCACAGAGCTCGACGCGGGGCTCGAACCCATGAACCGTGAGATCATGACCTGAGCCGAAGTCAGACGTTTAACCGACTGAGCCACCCAGGCGCCCCTCCATCTCTTTATTTTTCTGCTCTACTTCCTGAGACCTTTTCTTAACCTTATCTTCCACTCTTTATTAATCTTTTCGTTTCTGCTAGTATATTTTCAATTCCCAAGAACTTTTTCTTAACTTTATTTATGCTTCTTCATAATCTCTCCACCCAATGTGGGGCTTGAACTCACGACCTCGAGATCAAGAGTCACATGCTCCTCCAACTGAGGCAGACAGGTGCTCGACTAAGAACTCTTTTTTTAAAATCTCTGAATGTTTATAGTATTTTCTAAATTTCATAGTATTATTTATAGTATTCTATTTTATAATATGCTATTCGTGGTTCAGAGTTGTAGTATCTTGTCTTCTTTCTCTGACTATATTGCTAGCTGTTTGGTTGGTTTTTTTTTCGTTGTTTTTTTTTTTTTTACATTTTCTCTCTGAGTAGGGTTGTTGACTATGAACATCACTGTAGGTGATCTGCCTGGACCATTTTTGTCGGGGAATTCCAAATACAGGTATTTTTTTGTATTTTTTCTTAGAGTAGTTGTGTGTATATATATATATGCATACGTATATGTGTCATATACATAGAAACAAGGAAAACAAATACTGAATTATGATCTCCCTTACAAAAAAAAAAAAAACTCTAATGATATGAAAGTTAAAAGACATTCATCCATTCATCCAATAAGTATTTATTTATTTATTAAGTTTATTTTATTTCAAGAGAGAGAGAGCAGGGGAGGGGCAGAGAGAGAGGGAGAGAGAGAATCCCAAGCAGGCTCCATGCTGTCAGGATGTGGGGCTCGATCTCATGACCCGCTAGACCATGACCTGAGCTGAAATAAAAGTCAGATGCTTCACTGACGGAGCCACCCAGGTGCCCCTCCAATAAATATCCATTAAGATGTTTCGCCAAGCACTGGGCTAGGCGCTGAGGGTGCAGCAGTGAACAAATGAAAGTCCTTGCTCTGTTGGACCTTCCATTCTGGTCTGGGAGACAGACACTTATTTGTTCCTTGGGCATCAGTCTCCAATAGCCCTCTCTGCACCAATAGAAATGCCCTGTGGGGCGCCTGGGCCACTCAGCCAGTTGAGCATCCAACTCCTGATTTCAGCTCAGGTCATGATCTGACCCAAGAGCCAACCCTGTGTGGGGCTCCGCACTGGCAGCAAGGGGCCTGCTTGGGAATCTCTCTCCCTCCCTCTTTGCCCTTCCTCTGCTCTCTCTCTCTCAAAATAAATAAATAAACATGTTTTAAAAAGAGAACCTGGGTGGTTCCGTCGATGAAGCATCTACCTCTTGCTTTTAGCTCAGGTCATGATCTCTGCAGTTCGTGAGTTTGAGCCCCGCATTGGGCTCTGTTGTGATGGTGCGGAATCTGCTTGCGATGCTGCCTCCCTCTGTCTTTGTCCCTCCCCACCCACCCATAAATAAATAAATAAATAAATAAATAAATAAAAGGAGAGAGAAATGTTCTAGACTTTTGCAGTCCAATGCGGTAGCCACCAATTCGCGATCATTTCAATGGTGGTTGGTGCGACTAGGGAACTGAATTTTACTTTTATTTTTAAATTTTCTTTTAATGTGTATTTATTTTTGAGAGAGAAAGAGCGAGAGACAGAGCCCAAGTGGGGGAGGGGTGGAGAGACTAGGAGACACGGAATCTGAAGCAGGCTCCAGGCCCTGAGCTGTCAGCACAGAGTCAGATGCGGGCTCGAACTCCCAAACCGCTAGATCATAGCCTGAGCCGCAGTTGGACGCTTAACTGACTGAGTTACCAGGCTCCCCAGGAACTGAATTTTTAGATTTTAATTCAAATTTCAATTCAAATAGCCCTATGGGGCGAGCAGCTACCACCATGGACAGCGCTAGAAAATTCCATTCTTACAGAGAGGTACAAAGGACTTTGGCACTCGCAGCCTCACGCGGTTTTGGCTCCCGTGCCAAATGCAGGCTGAGCCTACCACAGAGGGCAAACAGACAACGTAAGCAGTAGTTTTTATTCCTCTCTGATCAATTAAACTACGTGTGCTACACGCAACCTGATACCTCCCTTGCCAAAATCACACACGGTTGTCGTCTTGCTTTTTCCCCGGAGGAATAGCTCTTGGCATCTCTCCCTTTTTCGTGAGGTCTTACTTCGCAGCTTCGTGCCCAGCCCACGGAACGCCCACTTCGAACCAGCCCGAATTCATTCTTTCTCATTCAGCCACTCTGTTAAGCACCTGTTATGCGCCGGGTGCCGTTCCAGACCCTTGTGGCTACAGCGGTGAACCATCCAGACAAGATCTGTGCCTTCACGGAATTTCAGGCCCAGTGGGAAGAGGGGAACTATAAACTTGATAACCAGGAACATACTATAGTTACAAGGGAATGCGTGCCACCGGCAAAAATACTCCTGGGGGTGTCTGGGACACCTAAGGAGGAGGCTTCCGATTGCAGTATTTAAGAAGGTGCTCGGAAAGGTGACTTTTAAGCAATCACTTGAAGGAAGTGAGGGGAGAAGCCAGGTGGCTATATGGGAGAGGGATGTTCCAGCAGAGGGAACAGCCAGTGCAAAGCTCCTGAGGCAGGAGTGTGCTGGAGTGGTCCAGAAACTTCCTGTTTGACGCCATAGGTCCATGTAATGGGAGGTAACTCCAGTTACTGAGTGAAGTGAGGAGCCAGGGGATTGGAGGGAGCTGAGAAGGGATAGACGCTGACTCAAATGTTAAGATCCCTCTGGTGACGGGGCAGGAATAAACAGGAAAGCAAAGACAGAGGCAGGGAATTTTTATTTTTCCCAAACCTAAGACTAACCAAAGACTGTAGGATATGGCCGACTCTTAGTAGAGGTTTAGTGGGTATGCGGAAGTAGGAGGGGAAGTAAGGGCCTGCGGGGAGGGAGGTAGGCATTATGTTGCATAAAGACTGATGGGGAGCCCAGGGGGCTCAGATGCTAACCATCTGACTTTGGCTCAGGTCACGATCTCACAATTTGTGAGTTCAAGCCCCATATCAGGCTCCATGCTGACCTTGCAGAGCCTGCTTTGGATCCTGTCTCTCTCTCTGCCCCTCCCCCCACTCGTGTTCTCTCTCAAATATGAATAAACATTAAAATAACATTTTTATTTATTTTTTTTTTTTTAAATAAAATTTTTAAAAAGGACGGAGCAAAGGGGGCCCCTGGGTGGCTCAGTCGGTTAAGCCGCCGACTTCAGCTCAGGTCATGATCTTGCATTTTGTGAGGTCAAACCTCGCATGGGGCTCTGCACTGATGTGTGGAGATTGCTTGGGATTCTCTCTCTCTGCCCCTCCCCTGCTCTCACTCTCTCTCTAAATAAATTAATAACTTAAAAAAAAAAAGGACTGAGCAAAGGATTAAAAGTGAAGGCTCCTAGCTCTCCTCTTCCTGAAAGCCCCTCAAATCTCCTAAGGCCATTAGACATCTTGAGTTTAAAAAAAAAATTTTTTTTTTAATGTCTTTATTTTGAGAGACAGAGAGTGAACGGGGGAGGGGCAGAGAGAGAGAGGGAGACAGAATTTGAAACAGTCTCCAGGCTCTGAGCTGTCAGCACAGAGCCCAACGCGGGGCTCGAACCCACGAACCGTGAGATCATGACCGGAGCTGAATTCCGATGCTCAACCAACTAGGCCACCCAGGCGCCCCAGAAACCTTGACTTTTGACTCTTGTCTGCAATGCCTCCCCGGTCTCTCTCCCCATCTCCCCCTCCATACCCCTCCCTTGCTCCCTTCAAGGACCCCTGGCACCTTCCTTACCTTTTATCTTAGTCCTCAAGCCCTCCCATCCCTCCTCTTCAGCCTGACTCTGGAAACCTCCAGTTCTTTCTCCTTAAACCAGGGAAGCAATTTACCTTTTGCCCCCAGGGGCATTTACTAAACAAAGAGAAACCCAGAGAGAAACTGCAGTTTGCCTGCAAGGCAGCAGTGGCCACAGGCAGTTGTGAGATATACACAAATATATGTATGTTTCCTGAGGTCAGCTGGGATCTCCCTGGCTGTTAGAATCCGTAGAAAATTAATTCAAGTCTCATTCTCCAGCCGTGGGATCTTGATCGCCCTCCCCAGATTTCTGCTCATTCCCCAGAGCTTCAAGTTCTTTGCGTCACCAGTTTTTGCTTCAGCTGGAATCTGTTCAGTTTGGGGGGGCGGGATGACCTGCTGTCTGTCTCCCCATTTGGGGCCCGTGGACTAACTCTGCCCTTTTCCTTCATTTCTCTGCATGTACAGAAGTATGTACACAAGGCATCTATACGCTCATGTGTGAGACGTAGAGAGGGCTTTACTGTTGATTTGGCTTAGCTGGTTAAGCATCAGACTCTTGGTTTCGGTTCAGGTCATGATCTTGTGTTTCATGGGTTCGAGCCCCGCAACAGGCTCCGTGCTGATGGTGCGGAGCCTGCTTGGGATTCTCCTCTTTCCCTTTCTCTCTTTCCCTCCTGTGCGTGCATTATCTCTCTCTCTCAAAATAAAGAAACTTAAAAAAAAAAAAAAATTTGGGGACACAGAGGCATTTACATCAACAGATAGGCAGACAACTCCCAAAATTCCTTTGCCTTCCCAACAAATCGGCATCCAGCCACATGCCTTGATTGCTCGTTTCCCCCATACTTGTGCTGTCCAATACTCTTCCAATTTAAATTAATTAAAATTGGGTGCCTGGGTGGCTCAGTCAGTGAAGCGTCGGACTACAGCTCAGGTCATGACCTTGAGGTTTGTGAGTTCGAGCTCTGCATCAGGCTCTGTGCTGATGGCTCAGAGCCTGGAGACTGCTTCGGATTCACGGTCTCCCTCTGGCTCTCTCTCTGCCTTTCCGTGCCCCTGCTCTGTCTGTCTGTCTCTCTCTCAAAATAAATCAACATTAAAAAAATATTTTTAGGGGTGCCTGGGTGGCTCAGTCAGTTGAGCGTCAGACTTCGGCTCAGGTCATGTTCTCATGGTTTTTGGGTTCTAGCCCTGTTTTTGGCTTTGTGCTGACAGCTCAGAGCCTGGAGCCTGCTTCGGATTCTGTGTCTCCCTCTCTCTCTGACCCTCCCCTGCTCACACTGTCTCTCTCTCTCAGAAATAAATAAAAACATTAAAAAATTTTTTAATGTTTTTTAAATAAAAAATTAATATGGAGGGGCATCTGGGTGGCTGAGTCTGTTGAGCATCCGGACTCTTGATTTCAGCTCTGGTCGTGATCCCAGGGTGATAGGATCCAGCTCTGAGTCCAGCTCCTGGCTGAGCATGGAGGCTGCTTAAGATTCTGTGTCTCTCCCTCTGCCCCTCTCCCCCACTTGCACTCTCTCTCTCTCTCTCTAAAATAAGTTTTAAAAAATTAACATGGAACGATGCTGTATATGGGCTTCTACAACTTTTTTTTTTTCCTTTTCTTTTTTTCCCTCATGGATATGCCCTGGGCATCTTGACGTCAGATCATAGGCACAAATCTTGCTTCACAGAATAGAATATAGTTAAACAGCATGGACCTCTTTATCCACTCATCTATGCGTCCCACAAATATTTACAGCCCGCGGGGATGTGCCAGGAACTGTGCTGAGTCACAGCTTTAAGAGCAGAAGCTGGGATTCATCGGATAGTCACGGAAGTCCGTGTCCGATGGCAGCAGTTGTGACAGAAGGGACACGGGGCACATGCGCCGCAGTGTATTCCTCTGTGAGCGGGAGTCTCTCTCCCTGTTTGTCTTCCTATCAAGGTTTAGAAATCGGGGGCCTTGTGGCAGAACGCAAGCAAAGTAAGGTGTGCGTCTCGGCCTGCATTTCCCATCTGAGCAATGGAGATAACAGTTTCCACCTCGCAGGAGCGCTGAGAGGGACTGAACGAGTTATTACAGCCGATGGAACGGCGCCTGGCATGATACAAGCGATCGTTAGCGTTATTATGACTTAGGAGTCCCCTGTCTGAGCCTCAGCCCGTTCATAGAATGCAGGAGTATCCAGAACCTTCTCTGGAGGGCCGCAGTTATCTCAGTAACAGGCATAGCTCACATGTCTCCAGCACTTTCTTTGCACCAAGCATCGTTACCTTTGCGGCAACCTTGGAAGGGAGGTATTGCAATTATCCCCATTTTGCAGCTTCAAAGGGAGGCACCAGGAGATGCAGTGGCTTGCTCAGGAGCTCACCATCAGTCAGGGTGTGGAGTAATTGGAGGCTATTAGGGGTGAGAGGGGGTTCGGGGTGGCTGTGAGGACATCTGGGTGGGACTGACCCTGCCTTTCATGCCCCCTGCCCCCCCTCAACCCCCAGGAAGCTGGACGCCTTCATCTATGATGCGGCTGTGCTCAACTACATGGCCCGAAAGGATGAAGGCTGCAAGCTGGTCACCATTGGCTCGGGCAAGGTCTTTGCCACAACGGGCTATGGCATCGCCTTGCACAAGGGCTCTCGCTGGAAGCGGCCGATCGACCTGGCGCTGCTGCAGTTCCTGGGGGACGGTGCGGCTGCGCACAGGGATGCCGGGGGGGGGGGGGGGGGGGGGGGGGGGGTGGAGCCGCCAAGAGCCCTGGGTCCTGGGCTCAGGAGGGGAGGAGGATCAGGACACCAGGGTCTGAGGTTGGAGAGGGTTGGGCACCTAGGCTCTTCTGTCCGAGAAGAGGGTCCTCGGACGGTGGCCGTGGAAGTTGACCTAGGTGCCCCACCCTCCCCCGCCCCCTTTCTCCAGACGAGATCGAGATGCTGGAGCGGCTGTGGCTGTCCGGGATCTGCCACAATGACAAAATCGAGGTGATGAGCAGTAAGCTGGACATCGACAACATGGCAGGTGTCTTCTACATGCTCCTGGTGGCCATGGGCCTCTCCCTGCTTGTCTTCGCCTGGGAGCACCTGGTGTACTGGCGTCTGCGGCACTGCCTGGGGCCCACCCACCGCATGGACTTCCTGCTGGCCTTCTCCCGGGTACGGGGAGGGGAGAGGGAGGCAGGCGGGGACGCCTCCGAGTGGGAGAGACTTGGGTCGAGGTGCCGGACAGGTGGGAGGGCTGGAGGGGAGGAGGGCGGTCCCCGGCCTTCGCCCGTTGACCCTGCTTCTCTCGCGGTGCCCCCTCTCCCCCGCAGGGCATGTACAGCTGCTGCAGCGCGGAGGCCGCCCCGCCGCCGGCCAAGCCCCCGCCGCCGCCGCCGCCGCAGCCGCTGCCCAGCCCCGCGTACCCGGCGGCGCGGCCCCCGCCCGGCCCGGCGCCTTTCGTGCCCCGGGAGCGCGCGGCGGTGGACCGCTGGCGCCGCGCCAAAGGTGCCGGGCCGCCGGGGGGCGCGGGCCTGGCCGACGGCTTCCACCGCTACTACGGCCCCATCGAGCCGCAGGGCCTGGGGGTGGGCGAGGCGCGCGCGGCGCCGCGGGGCGCCGCGGGGCGCCCGCTGTCCCCGCCGGCCGCGCAGCCCCCGCAGAAGCCTCCGCCCTCCTACTTCGCCATCGTGCGCGACAAGGAGCCGGCCGAGCCCCCCTCGGGCGCCTTCCCCGGCTTCCCGTCGCCGCCCGCGCCCCCCGCCGCCTCCGCCGCCGCCGCCGCCGTCGGGCCGCCGCTGTGCCGCCTGGCCTACGAGGACGAGAGCCCGCCGGCGCCCGCGCGCTGGCCGCGCTCCGACCCCGAGAGCCAGCCCCTGCTGGGGCCCGGCGCGGGCGGCGCGGGGGCCGCGGGGGGCGCGGGCGGCGGGGCCCCGGCCGCGCCCCCGCCGTGCCGCGCCGCGCCGCCCCCCTGCCCCTACCTGGACCTCGAGCCGTCGCCGTCGGACTCGGAGGACTCGGAGAGCCTGGGCGGCGCGTCGCTGGGCGGCCTGGAGCCCTGGTGGTTCGCCGACTTCCCCTACCCGTACGCCGAGCGCCTCGGGCCGCCGCCCGGCCGCTACTGGTCGGTCGACAAGCTCGGGGGCTGGCGCGCCGGCAGCTGGGACTACCTGCCCCCGCGCAGCGGTCCGGCCGCCTGGCACTGCCGTCACTGCGCCAGCCTGGAGCTGCTGCCGCCCCCGCGCCATCTCAGCTGCTCGCACGACGGCCTGGACGGCGGCTGGTGGGCGCCGCCGCCCCCGCCCTGGGCCGCAGGGCCCCCGCCCCGCCGCCGAGCCCGCTGCGGCTGCCCGCGGCCGCACCCGCACCGCCCGCGGGCCTCGCACCGCGCGCCCGCCGCCGCCCCGCACCACCACCGGCACCGGCGCGCCGCGGGGGGCTGGGACCTCCCGCCGCCGGCGCCCACCTCGCGCTCGCTCGAGGACCTCAGCTCGTGCCCCCGCGCCGCCCCCGCGCGCAGGCTCACCGGGCCCTCCCGCCACGCGCGCCGCTGCCCGCACGCCACGCACTGGGGGCCGCCGCTGCCCGCCGCGCCCCACCGGAGACACCGGGGCGGGGATCTGGGTACCCGCAGGGGCTCGGCGCACTTCTCCAGCCTCGAGTCCGAGGTATGACGCGGCCCAGGGGGCCCGCCCCCGGCGCCCCCTCGGTCAGCGCAGGCCACGGCCCGAGGGGGCACGCGCCACAGACAGGACCCGCGTGGGTTGGGAAGGAAAAACAACCTGGCCGGACTCCGCCTGGAGCAGCGTCCCGCGCCCCGTCGCTTTGGGGGCACCAAGAGCCGGAAGGGATTTGGCCCTCCCCCAAATCTCACCCAGCCTGAAAGGGAGGGGGCGGGGGTCTCGGAGCCCACTGGAGTTTTTTTTTTTTTTTTAAACCCGACAAGGGCTTTTTAACGTCACCAGATGGGGCGGGAGGTGGGGGGACACGCCACGCCCGCGCCCCACCCCCACGCCCGGGGCCGTGGCCCCCACATCACTGTGCAGCTCCCCGGCCCCAGCCACGCCTCCGGGGAAGCCCGTTTTTAACCTTTCATCCATTGGGACTCAAAACTGTGAGACGCGTTCGCCAAACTGTGACCCCAGACCTTGGCCCCGCCACACAGAAACCCCTGACCCCAGACTGTGACTTCCGACCCCTCAAAATGGTCATCCGACCCCAGACTGTGACCCCTGACCCCAAACTGTGACCCGAATCCCAGACTGTGCCCGGACCCGACTATGACCCTTGACGTCACACCGTGACACATCCTCCTCCTCTGCCCACCCAAGATCGCTTTTCCCAATTTTGACATCGGACACTCCCAACGGAAGCCCCGCCTCCTCCTGTCCTAGCGTTGATTCCCAACAAACATCGGGCCAAAACCTCCCACCCTGTCGCACCTCACTACCAGCCCCATGTGCCACCGGCCACATCCTCTCCAACTCCAGCCCTTATCTGTGACCGTCCCAACGATAACCCAGCAGACCCCCCCCCTCCCCCAAAGCCTCCTTTTCCTAGATCTCCAGCCGGGTCTGGAGCTGGGTTGTGGAGGAGACGGTCTGGGAATCCACACCCACCACCAACCTCCCCTCTCACTCTCCTGTTACACATTGCAGTGTTTGGAATAAACCATGTTTTTATGCCTCCTCAGTCCAAGTGTGAGCTCCGTATTTGTCTCAGCCCCCCCCCCCCCCCCCCCCCCCCCCCCCCCCGCCCCAAACTTCCCTGGAGGAAACAGAAACTGTGAAAAGTCCCACAGAGGAAGAGAGGGCGGAAAGAATTGTATTCAGAACCCAGACCCTGGAGGGAGATGGGAGACAAAGAGCCAGAAAGGGGCTGTGAGAATAGATCCTAAGAAGACTGAGATGGGGCGAGGGGGGACGGAGAGGTAGAGAGAAGGTGGGACAAAGAACTCACGAAAGATCCAGGATCAAAACATTTTAGGATTACGTCTAGGGTCCCATTCCTTTGGTTACCGAAAAAGCTTCTTGCTAGATTCTTAATATCGTGTTCTTGCAAGCGAGGATTCTAGCATATCCCAGCCAATCCACCTATCTCGAATGCCGTTAATCTCACCAATGGGAATCAATGCCTAACATTTCATTATGCCAATTAGCCAAATCTCTGGTGCTGATGAAGGATAAAGAGAGCCAAGGCACTTGCAATAGCGGTCTCCGGAGGGCTGGCTTTATGATTAAATGCTCGCTGACCAGAGCCGCAATGTGAACGCCTGGTTAGGCAATTGACTGCCCCAGGAGGGTAGATTCAACTTACACATAATATCATCCTGTCTACACTAAAGCATTTTGAAGTGAATTAAAGCCATCATAACAAAGAGGGAAGAGGAAACCGATTTTACGGGTCCTCAGGGAGCAAAACCCCAGTCTTCTTGCCAGTAAGAACTCTTATTTGCATACATGAATAATGTAGCGGAAAGGAAGCCTTGGGAGTCAAAGGTGGAAGATGGAGTCGGGGCTCAGAGCTCCTCCTGTAGACGGGGAAAACTGGCCTCGTACAGGACTACAACTCCCAGGAGGCCGTGCCGCTGCTCTGCAGAAAAGCGCCGCAAAGTCACGCGAAGGGTGTATTTTCTCCGAATCCGTAAGCCTCGGTCGCTAGGCGAGGACTCCTTTACCTTAGTTCTCCTTCAGCCTCTCGCCACCGCCCTCTCTGATTGGTGGGGTCGATGGTTTCCAAGGAAACCTGCAGCGGCGCGGGCCTCCGAAGAAGGAAACCGCAATCCGGAAGTGACGTCCTCACTTCGCGCCGGCCGTGCCAGGGTTCGAAGATGGCGGCGCGCAAGGGTAGGCGGCGCACGTGTGGCCCCGGGGAACCCATGGAGGCCGAGTCCAACGACGCAGGGACCGAAGGCCCGCCCCAGGTCTACCTGCCCGGGCGGGGACCGCCGCTGCGCGAAGGAGAGGAGCTGGTCATGGACGAGGAGGCCTACGTGCTGTACCACCGAGCGCAGACTGGTAGGACCAGGGGCACCGGGACTCCTGGGTCCTGAGGAAGAAGGGGACTGGAATCCTGAGTCCTGAGCGGGTCTGGCCCCGAGTGTGCAACGTACAAGGCCCTCTGCGAGAGAAGACTGGGGTCTAAGGCGTGTGGACACCTCACACGCGCCGGGGCTGAGATCTCTGTCCCATTCTAATTTTCCGATCTCTTCTTTTATCCCGAGGCGCCCCCTGTCTTAGCTTCGACATAGTCCGTGATCACCTGGGAGACAACCGGACAGAGCTTCCTCTTACACTTTACCTGTGCGCTGGGACCCAGGCGGAGAGCGCCCAGAGCAACAGGTGAGTGAGATCTGAGGTGTTCCTAGGACCCGGAGGCCGAGCCCCCCGCCCCAGCACCCCCTTCCCCAGGACCTAGAAATCGAGGTTTCCAGCGTCTCCTTCTCTTAAGTATCCTGGCGTGCAGCGCCTCACTCACCCCACTCTTCCCCAGACTGATGATGCTTCGGATGCATAATCTGCATGGGACAAAGCCCCCACCATCGGAGGGCAGCGATGAGGAGGAGGAGGAAGAAGATGAAGAGGATGAAGAAGAGCGGAAACCTCAGCTGGAACTGGCTATGGTGCCACATTATGGCGGCATCAACCGAGTCCGGGTAGATACAGTCCCTGGAACCGACTCTCCATCTCTCACCCTCATTCCCAACCCCGTTGTCCATGCCTTCCAGCTTTTAGAAAATTACCTGGCACATAACCTCTCATACCTTAGCTTATCTCCGTCTAAGCCGCAGTCGTTATTGTCGCTGTGTGCTAGATGCAATAGAGGACTAGTTTCTATGTTCTTCCCTCTTCTGTAAAATGGGGAAGATTACAAAGCTGGTCTGGTGGAGCTGATGTGAGGGTAGAAGGGAATCATACAGTTCTTTCAGGTGCCTAGAGGCAGCACCCGGATGTAGGGTGAGGTAATGTTTTCTGTTACTGCTCAGGCTATATTGTGGGCTATGGGACCGCTTTTGTGTGCTGCTGAGTTCTAGCACCTTACGATCAGGCTGCTGTGTGAATTACAGGAGACAGTGTATTCACGCACTTAGGGCTTTGCTTGGCCCGCAGCCCTTGCCGTGTGTTCCCATTAAAGTATTACCGTGATTCAGGTGTTGTTCTGTGCTCTGGGGATTTCACAGGAAGCAAAAGTTCTCTGGCTTCATGAAACTTACATGCTAGCGGGGAAAGGAACAGGAAAAAATTCGGTAAAAGTGCAGTGCATCCTCGTAGAGAAGAGTAAAAGCAAGATAAGGGAATTAGAATGTTTCTAGACTGGGTTTGCTGTTGTAAATAGTGCGGTCAGGAAAGTACTGTGATGAGGTGCTATTTGAACAGAGACTCTCAGGAAGTGAGGAAATGAGCCAGAGATCTCTGTCGGGAAAGGGTTTAGGGGTAAAGGAAATGCAAGTGCAAAGGCCAGGCCTGGGGCAAACATGGCACGGTTGAGGAATTTCATGGGAAATCGGGGAGACCAATGCATCTACTAGAGCAAATGGACGAGAGGAAGAGTGACAGCAGTTTGGGGGTGGGCACGGTGGAGATGATGGCTTGTGGGGGGCTTATAGGTGGATGTAAGGACTCAGCTTTTACTTGGAGAGTTAAATTGGGAGCTATTGGAGGGTTTAGAGCACAGATCAGTTGGGATCTGACTTGTGTTTTAAAGAAATCCCTCTTTGCTGTGTTGAGAATAGACCGTGGGGAGACCGTCATTCAGGGGAAGGACGACAGGAGTAGCCAGGAGTGACGGCACTAGAGGTAGTGAGAAGGGGTTGGAAGTGATGTGGGGGGCGCCTGGGTGGCTTAGTTGGTTGAGTGTCCGACTTTCGCTTGAGTCATGATCTTGTGGTTCGTGGGTTCGAGCCCCGCGTCGGGCTCTGTGCTGACAGCCAGCTCAGAGCCTGGAACCTATTTCAGAGTCTGTGTCTCCCTCTCTCTCTGACCCTCCCCTGCTCACGCTGTCTCTCTTTCTCCTAGAAATAAATAAAACATTTAAAAAAAAAAAAAAAAGGAAGTGATGTGGGTTCTGAGTGCAGCTAGCACAGGGTGGCTGTGAGGACAAGTCAGTGACTCCTACAGTTCAGGGCCTGAGATGGGGAGCCCTGGGGAGAAGGAGCTTGCAGAGGCGATGAGGAGCTTGGCTTTGGTCGTGGGAAGTTTGAATGGTCAGTGTTGATAGGAGTGTGGAGTTCAGAGAGGTCAGGGCTCGGGGCTACTGTAAACCTTGAGGCCGATCAGGACCCGGCCTGGGACCCACCAGCATGTTCAAGGCTTACAAAGACTGGTAGTCTGGGCCGCCTGGGTGGCTCAGTCGGTAGAGTGTCCCAACTCTTGATCTTGGCTCAGGTCATGATCCCAGGGTCGTGGGGTCGAGCCCTGTGCCGTGCTACACGCTGAGTATGCGCTCTGCCTCTCTCCCCTGCTTGCGCTTTCTCTCAAGAAACAAACAAACAAAAAAAAAACCCGGTAGTCTGAATGCCCTTCCACGGGTTGCTGGAACCCCAGCCCCCGTTCCTGGGCATCTGGAACCGCCTGGGCGTAGCGGCTGCCCGGTGTGGGTGGGAAGTTGTCCCACGGGCCCAGCTGGTCTTGGCGGGCTGTGATTTTTTTTCCCTGCAGAGGTTTCTGGGAGCCTGACTCCCAGCCTTGGGAGGATGGGGGTCCTGAGGACCCGCAGGTCAGGTTCTCGGGCGCCAGGAGCTGTGGCCAGCACCCTGACCCTCGCACCCTTCCTGCCTCCCTCTCCATCCCCCCCCTCCCCTGCAGGTGTCCTGGCTGGGCGAGGAGCCGGTGGCCGCTGTCTGGTCAGAGAAGGGCCAGGTGGAGGTGTTTGCCCTGCGGCGGCTTCTGCAGGCGGTGGATGACCCTCAGGCCCTGGCGACCTTCCTCCGGGATGAGCAGGCCCGGGTGAAGCCCGTCTTTGCCTTCGCGGGCCATATGGGCGAGGGCTTTGCCCTGGACTGGTCGCCCCGTGTGTCTGGTGGGTCCCTGGGGTACAGGGAGTTGGTCCTGGAGGGGCGGGGGCGGAGGGCGAGGGGCCCGTAGGAAGCATGGGTGGAGACTGAAGGGCGGAGCATGAGCTGAGACCAGCTAGTGCCCCGCCCCGTTTCCAGGGCGCCTGCTGACCGGGGACTGTCAGAAGAACATCCACCTCTGGACGCCTACGGATGGCGGGTCCTGGCACGTGGACCAGCGGCCGTTCGTGGGCCACACGCGCTCTGTGGAAGACCTGCAGTGGTCCCCGACTGAGGACACGGTGAGGGATGGCTGGGGTCTGCACTCCTGGGTCTTGTGGGAGGTTCACGAGTTCGAGGCCTGTGTCAGGCTGTGTGCTGACAGCACCGAGCCTGCTTCAGATCCTCTGCCCACCCCCCGCCCCGTCTGCTTCAGATCCTCTGCCCACCCCCCGCCCCGTCTGCCCCTGTTCTCTTGTACTCACTCTCTCTTTCTCAAAAATGAACGTTTAAAAAAATGAAATAAAATGAAGGGTGGCCCAGCAAGTGTCCCCTGGTCCCCAGAGTGGGGTGGCAGGCACACCAGCGTCACTCAGACTCCGCCCTGTCCAGGTGTTCGCCTCTTGTTCTGCCGACGCCTCCATCCGCATCTGGGACATTCGGGCCGCCCCCAGCAAGGCCTGCATGCTCACCACCGCCTCCGCCCATGACGGGGACGTCAACGTCATTAGCTGGAGTCGCCGGGAGCCCTTCCTCCTTAGCGGCGGGGATGACGGGGCCCTCAAGATCTGGGACCTGCGGCAGTTCAAGGTAGCCTCCCAGCGGGACGTCTGGGGCCGGACGAGCCCCTGCTCCCGGCGCCCCTCGGGTTGGCGGGCTTCCTCCCTCAGACGCTTGTCTGTAGCAGAGCTGGGAGGGCCTGCGGGGTGGGGCGCAGACGAGGAAATGGGCTCGGCGAGGGAAGGCTATGGCTGGCCTGGGGTTGCTCGCTCTACCAGCCAGAGAGGTGACAGGGGACAGACGGGGTGGGGTGGCCTCAGAGGCTGTGACCCCCATCTACCCGCTGGAACGCCGTGCAGAGAGCCCCGGGGCCTGGGGCTTCAGAGCCATGGGGAGACTCGTCGTCAGTGGGGTTTGTAGAATCTGCTGAGCATGGGAACCCAGATCGTTCGTTACAAGGGTGGAAACTGAGCACCGGAAGGACAGGAGCAGACAGGACTTTACCACCCAGCTAAGAATTGACTTTGTAGGGCTGAGAGGGGTCCTGGGCAGGAGAACCCGTCTCTCGCTTCCCTGTGGATGGAGCCAGCGCTTCATACGGCTCTGTGCCTGCCCGGGGCCGCCAGGATGTAGTCTTTGTTCCCCTCCTGTAGAGTCAGCCCTCAGGAAGCTTCTAGAAGTGAGTTCTGGCCCCCAAGGAAGGTGTGCGGCCAAGCGGACTGGCCGTTGGGACTTTGGAACCACTTTTCCAATTTAGAAATCTCTTTGCTTTAGGGGCGCCTGGGTGGCTTAGTCGGTTAAGCGTCCGACTTTCGCTTGGGTCATGATCTCGCGGTTTGTGGGTTCAAGCCCCGCGTCGGGCTCTGTGCTGACAGCTAGCTCAGAGCTTGGAGCCTGTTTCGGAGTCTGTGACTCCCTCTCTCTCTGACCCTCCCCTGCTCACGCTCTCTCTCTCTCTCTCTCTCCCAGAAATAAATTTAAAAAAAAAAAAAAAGAAAGAAATCTCTTTGCTTTAATGCAAGTGCTGTTTTTCTTTTCACCGGTGCCCCCCGGAGCCGGGGAGCCCCGCTTCCGCCCTCCTTAAGGCCTTCATGGAATCAGGGCTAGCGCTTGAGAACCCCCCGCTTTTATAGGAAGGGAAAGCTAGGCGAGCCCAGGGAGGATCAGGGCTGGGGATTTTGTGACCCGGAGCTCGCAGGGGGTCCTTTGCAGGGGAAAGCGCAGCTCACAGCGACCCCTGAGACTTACGTCTTCTGTCCCTTTTGGAGAATCGGGGCTTGTGGGGTTCCCAGGGGGCGGAGCTCGGGTGGAGCCCTAGAGCAGGGGAGTGGGGAGGGCTCGGTCTGGGGCGCCCCAGGAGCCCCGTGGCGGGTGCCCTGACCCCCTCCTTCCCACAGTCTGGCTCCCCGGTGGCCACCTTCAAGCAGCACGTGGCCCCCGTGACCTCTGTCGAGTGGCACCCCCAGGACAGTGGCGTGTTCGCGGCCTCGGGCGCAGACAACCAGATCACGCAGTGGGACCTGGCCGTGGAACGGGACCCCGAGGCGGGCGACGCGGAGAGCGACCCTGCCCTGGCAGACCTCCCCCAGCAGCTCCTGTTCGTGCACCAGGGCGAGACGGACCTGAAGGAGCTGCACTGGCACCCGCAGTGCCCCGGGGTCCTGGTCAGCACCGCCCTGTCCGGCTTCACCGTCTTCCGCACCATCAGCGTCTGAGGAGGCCGGCCGTGCCCTCACTCGGGGACCGACTCGGGGACCGAAGGTCGGGCTGGCTCCCCTGGAAGGGCCGCACACGTCCGGACCTGTGTCCCGGCCTCGCCGGGTAGAGGGACGTCATCTGGGCCATGTGCTGCCGTCGCCGTGGCTTCTTGGCCGCGCTGTTCTCGCAGAGGACTCGGTGTGGTCCCTGGACCCGTCTTGCCGAAGGCTGTGCTTTGATCCGTGACTCAGAAAACCCAGTGACCCTTGGCTTTGACTCGGTGTCCCCTCTCTCCAGAACACTTGGCTTCGCCCTGGGACCCCCGCCTGTCCGACGACTCTGGCCTGTTTCCCAGGTGAGCCTGGCGTGGCCTTGTGTCGCCATGGACGCTTTGTAAGCTGCGGACCCGGCCTCGGCTGCCGGCCTCCCCCAGGGGAGCTCGAGCACTTTCCGGGGCGTGGGTTCCCCTAGCAGAACCCGGTGTGGCTCTGTGTGTGCCCGCCGTCGCAGTTGGGCCAGGACTTCCCAGCGGGGACCGCGCGGGTCTGCCCTCCCTCCCGCGGCCCAGGCAGGCGCCACGTGGGAAGGAAGGGCAGGGGCTCCTGACGCA
Source organism: Hyaena hyaena (assembly GCF_003009895.1). Lineage (NCBI taxonomy): Eukaryota > Metazoa > Chordata > Mammalia > Carnivora > Hyaenidae > Hyaena > Hyaena hyaena. Next base: position 2,326,684 of record NW_024080641.1, on the reverse strand, counting down.
ATAAAGAACCAGAATGAGGCCCAATGGGTGTGAGACTCATCATGCTGGTGTCCCGTCTATGAAGAAGCTGGAGGAGGCGGTGGGGGGTGGGGGGGGCAGTCTGGCACCTGGCTGGCCGGAGGCCACTGCGCCGGGAGCGGCCGCGGGGAACCCTGGCTTCGGCGCTCAGCCCATCGTGGGCTGGCGGGATCTGCCTGCCCCAGATTTGACTCCGTGTGGGACTCAGCCTGGGTCTCTGGAGGGCTCCCTCACCTGTGTCCCCCGCTTCTTAAGGCCTCATCTCAGGGAGCCCCCCCCCCATTTCTCTCTCCTGCCGCTGCTGGCCTCGTCTGTGCCTGCGTCTCTCCGCCCCCTCCCCCTCCTGTGCCCGCCACCGAGTCTCCTCTCCAGCAGGCTTGGGCTGCGGCCCAGCCGCCCTGCCTGGCCGCCCTCCCTGGCTCCCCCTCTGCGGCTCTGAGCTGGCCCCGCCCCCCCCCCCCCCCCCCCCCCCCCCCCCCCCCCCCCCCCCCCCCCCGGCTGGGCCTCTGATCCGCCTGTAGACACAGAGGTCGGGCGCTTGCCACAAGGACCCTGGGGCCCAGGACACGCCGCTGCCCCTCGGCGCCCACAGAGGTCTCCCTGCGGCCCCAGCAGAGGACCCCCCAGCGGAGGGCATGGGGGTGGGCTGCCCCACCAGGTACGCGCCTCTGTGCGGTGGCCCTGGGGCAGGGCCCCCCCCCCCCCCGGCTGAGACCGACGCACCTCCCCACCCCTCCCTCCTTGCCCCAGCCCCTCCGCCTCACATTCCCCGACCCCGTCCTCGTTGCTCCCCTGGGGAGGTCCTGCCTCACCCTCAGTGACCAATTTCCGCCCCACTCCCAGCTCCGGCCTCCGGCCCGACCCCATCTCCGCGCCTGCCTCCTGCCCCTCATCCCCGCGCCTCCTGCCCAGTTTCTGTCCACAAGCCTGGCTCCCAGCCTCCCATTTCCCGACACCTCTTCCCTTCCTAGCCGCTCCTAGTCCCCCTTCCCTCCTGCCGCCTCTGCCCTCTCTCTGTAGGTCTCTGGCCGCCACCGCCCACCCCCCAGTCTCTGTGCACCCCACCACCACCCTGCCTCTGCCCCCTTCCCTGTGGGCGTCTGTCCCCCTCTCTCTGGGTCCCTGTACCCCCTGTGGGGCCTGTCCCTCCTTTCCAGGCTCCCTCTCAGCCCCCCCCTTGTCCACTCGGAACCTCTGTCTTGGTTCATTCTCTGTCCCCAGGCCCCCCACCCCACCCCCACCCTGTCAGTCTGTGCCCTGCTGGCAGGTGGAGGAGATGGGGGGACCACTCAGGGGCCGGGACAGCGTGTAGGTGCTGCTTTTTTGAGGGGGAGGGAGGCTGGGGCCTGGGGGGCGGAGCTCCTTGGCCCCAGATTAGACAGTGACTTTGACACCAAGTTAACGCACCTTAAGCCCTGCGTCTCCTTTATATGGAAACATTAAGCTGCTCTGGCGTGTCAGGGGGAGGGTGGGGAAGGGCTACAGCCTCTGGATCCCTTTCCCTCCTGTCCTGCCTCTGCTGGGGCTTGAGCCGGGGGGGGGGGGGGGGGGGGGGGGGGGGGGGGGGCGGTTCAGCCTTGTGTCCCATGCACCCTCTGAGCTGGGCCACGCTGGGTGCAGACAGAGCCCTCTGCAGGTGAAGGCCCCCATCTATTTAGTGAACTGGACACGGTCACCTCCGCCTCGCAGGGCTGGGGGTGGGATTTGGGAGGCAGGGCCCCGGCCTGCAAAGGCTCAGGACCTAAACGGGCACCCGGCCTTCAGCACTGCGTGGGTCTGGCCAGCTCTCTGGCCTAGTCCCCAAGCTGTGGAAGTGGGGCAATGACTTGGACTTCCCCGCGTCCAGAAGAGGCCAGGTGAGGTGAGTGGCGGGGCCAGGTGGAGTCCAGTGGGCGGGCTGCAGACGTCCCCTGAGCTCCTCCAAGGCCAAGGACGTAGCAGGTGCTTGGGAAGTGAGAGTGCCCTTGACGAGGCTGTCCGTGGTTCATCACTCAGCCTTTGGCACCTGAGAAACATGGATGAGGGTTGTGCCCAGAGGTGGGTGGGTGTGGGAGGACCCAGTCTGGGGCCCACCTCCCCTGCCCGGACTTTGGTGGCCCCTGATGGGGCCCCTGGGCAGGAGCGGGCTGCACATACGCACGTCAGCCTGGATTCACACCTGGCCCCTTGAGCGATTAGCCTCAGTTGCCCCTTTTCAGAAGAACGATCCCCAACTCCCAGGGTTGTGGGGAGAGAAAGAGTCATGGTTGGGCTACATCGTGGATGCTCGACACAGCCAGGCCCGGTTCACTCTACCCTACCTCCGTAGAATGGGTATAATAACCACCGAACATGCAGAGCTGTCCAGGTGGCCACGGACAGCGTGTGCGAAGCTTAGTGAGGTGTGGGAGGGTGTTGCCAGGACCCTCGGGTGTTGAATTTGACATTGACCTGCCAAAAAGCCCATGAGGATCCCGGAGCCTGGCTCAGGGGACACACGGTACCTAGGTGCCTGGTAAATACTGATGGAACTGATAGCAGAGTATTTAGCCCCCAGCCCAGATGGGTTCTAGAAGTCCCTCCTCTGCAGCTGCTGGGGGTGGGGTGACGAGGCCTCCAGGTCCCTGTTCCGCTCCTTCCCTCTTCTCTCCTTCACCCTGTTGGGCCCCCGAGATTCCCAAAGGAGAGAGCCGAGGCTCAGGAAAGGATGTGACTTGCCACCAGTCCTATAGTTAGTAAGCAGCTGAGCCAGGATTCAACCAAGAACCGCCTGACCCAGAAGCCCAGGCCCTTTCCCCAGATGGGGCTCGAGAACGGGGAGCCAGTGGTTGCAGGGCACACAGTGGGTCAGCAGCTGAACCAGGACTGGGCCCTTCGTCTCGGTGACCGGAAGGCCCTTTTCTGACCTTGAAGCCCAACTTCCCGCCTTTCACAGTTGAGGAAACTGCTCAGAAGGACTTGCCCAAGATCTGAGGGTCGGGACTGAGTGTGGGTTTTTTGCTTTTTGTAACAGCTTCATTGAAATATAATCCAGATACAGGGTGCCTGGCTGGCTCAGTTGGTAGAGCATGTGATTCTTAATCTCGAGGTCATGAGTTCAAGCCCCAGGTTGGGTGGAGAGATTACTTAAAAATAAGATTTGAAAAAAAAAGAATTCAGATAAGACACAACACACACAGTGCACAATCCAATGGTTAGTATTTTCACGGAGTTGTGCCACCATTACCACATCAAATTGGGGACATCTTCAGCACCCCAACAGGAAAACCTGTGTCCTCTGGCTATTACTCCCCAATCCTTCCCCTACTGCCCTAGGTACCACTAGTCTACAAGGTGCAGAATCTGCCCATCTGGATGTATAAACACCAAAGTATACGATACATGGTCGTCTGCACCTGGCTAGTTTCACTTAGCACGGTGCTTGCGAGCTTCATCCATGTCCTGTGTCTGTGCTTCGTGTTTTTTTTTTCTTTTTTAATGTTAATTTTTGAGAGACAGAGAAAGAGCATGAGCTGGGGAGGGGCAGAGAGAGGGAGACACAATCCGAAGCAGGCTCCAGGCTCCAAGCTGTCAGCACAGAACCTGCTGTGGGGCTGTAACTCGTGAATGGCGAGATCATGACCCGAGCTGAAGTCAGATGCTTACTGACTGAGCCACCCGCCATTTGTTTGTTTACTGAATGGTACTCCGTGGTATGGACATACCACATTTTACTTATTCATCAGTCCATGGCTATTCGGGCTGTTTCCATATCTTGGCTACCTTGGATAATACTGTGAGGAACATCTGTTGTACAAGCAATTGTGTGCACGTTTGTTTCGTCCTCAGTCGATAACCTGAAAGTGGAATTGCGAGTCGTAGGGTAACTATGTTTAATCATTTTTTGGTTAATGTTTATTTATTTTTGAGAGAGAGAGAGACAGAGCACGAGTAGGGGATGGGCAGAGAAAGAGGGGGATGAGGATCTGGAGCGCGCTCTGTGCCAACCAGTAGAGCCCTATGTGGGGACTGAACTCATGTACTGTGAGATCATGACTTGAACCGAAGTTGGACCCTTAACCAACTGAGCCACCCAGGTGCCGTTTAGCCAGTTAAGGGACCGCCAGGCTATTTTTCACAGGAGGTATGCCATTTTCCATTCCATCAGTAGTTAGGAGGGGGCCCACTTCACATCCTTGCCAATATTTATCATCTTCCCTAGAAGGTGGCAAGCGGTGTCTCATTGTGGTTTTGGCTTGTATTTCCCTGAGGGCTAATGACCTTGAGCATCTTTTTTATGTGCTTTTTTGGTGATGACCTCATTGGCTATTTGTACATCTTTCTTAGAGAAATGTTCACTACAGACCCTTTGCCTATTTTTGAGTTGCATTATCTTTTTATGATTGAATGGGAAGGGGTCTGTCTTTATATATTTCAAATACAAACTTCTTAAATACAGGATTCACAACTATTTTCTCCCAATGGCGGTTGTCTTTCCGCTGTCTTGATAGAGTCCTTTGAAGCACAAAAGTTTTTAATTTTTTAAAGGCTTATTTGAGAGAGAGAGAGACAGAGAGCACACAAGAGGGGCTGAGAGAGGGAGAGAGAATCCCAAGCAGGCTCCGCACTGTCAGTGCAGAGCCTAACAAGGGGCTGGTACCACAAACCGCGAGATCATGACCTGAGCCAAAACAAGAGTTGGACACAACCAACTGAGGCACCCCAGGCATCCTTTAATTTTGATGAAGGTCAATTCGTCCTTTTTGTTTGTTTGTTTGTTTTTTTGTTGCCTGTGCTTTCTGAGCCCGATTTCGAGCCACAGGTGTCCTCCGAGCCCAGGCTCATCTCTCCCTATGGATTCCACGTTGAGAAGCAGTTACCACTTCCTCCACCCTGGATTTGCTAACGCTCAAATCCTGGTTTACTCAGCCGTGACCTCGGGCAAGTTAAACGCTCCATGCCTCAGTTTCCTCATCTCTAAAATGGGAACAGTAACCTCCGCCTTGGTGTAGGGCTCAAGTATATCAATTCGTGTAAAGCGCTCACCACAGTGTCTGGCGCTGTCCAGACGTCTGCTCCAGTCATCGCGGCGCTTGCTCTAATTACTGTCAGGGCCATGGTTACGTTGCTGTGGTCGTGCCACACGCGCCTCCTATTAATAGCACTGTTGTTGATACTGTACTGCTCTGCCTTTCAAAGTGAGCAATGGGCCACACATCGGCCAGATGAGGCCCCCAAAGCGCAGGGCCCACGCCTGGCCGATGAGCCCACCCACTCCTGGCGCCCCTGACGTCCCCTCCCGTTTCTCGTTTCTCGTCTTCGCAGGTTCGGGGCGCCTGCCCCCTACTAGGACAAGTGGAGGGGGTGTCCCCGCCCAATGGGCCTGGCCAGGGCCCTGCGCCGCCTTAGCGGCGCCCTGGAGCCAGGAGAGGGCCGGGCCGGCGACGAGGAGGAGGCCGGGCCGGGGCTGTGCCGCAACGGGTGGGTGGCGTCGCCGACGGGGCGGCGCCGCGGGCGCTTCGTCAAGAAGGACGGGCACTGCAACGTGCGCTTCGTGAACCTGGGCGGCCAGGGCGCGCGCTACCTGAGCGACCTGTTCACCACGTGCGTGGACGTGCGCTGGCGCTGGATGTGCCTGCTCTTCTCCTGCTCCTTCCTCGCCTCCTGGCTGCTCTTCGGCCTGGCCTTCTGGCTCATCGCCTCGCTGCACGGCGACCTGGCCGCGCCGCCGCCGCCGGCGCCCTGCTTCTCGCACGTGGCCAGCTTCCTGGCCGCCTTCCTCTTCGCGCTGGAGACGCAGACGTCCATCGGCTACGGCGTGCGCAGCGTCACCGAGGAGTGCCCGGCCGCCGTGGCCGCCGTGGTGCTGCAGTGCATCGCCGGCTGCGTGCTGGACGCCTTCGTCGTGGGCGCCGTCATGGCCAAGATGGCCAAGCCCAAGAAGCGCAACGAGACGCTCGTGTTCAGCGAGAACGCCGTGGTGGCGCTGCGCGACCGCCGCCTCTGCCTCATGTGGCGCGTCGGCAACCTGCGCCGCAGCCACCTGGTCGAGGCCCACGTGCGGGCGCAGCTGCTGCAGGTGCGAAGGCCAAGGCCCGGGCGGGCGGGAGGCGCCCTTCGCGGGGGAACGGTGGGAGATGTAGGCCCGGGGGCGGGGCCGGTGTCGAGCCTGGAGGGCGCGTGGACTACAATTCCCAGCAGTCTCGTGGCCAGCTGCTGCAGGTGGGAAGGCCAAGGCCGGGGCAGGAGGGAGGCGCCCTTCGCGGAGGAATGGTGGGAGATGTAGGCCCGAGGGCGGGGCGCGCTTTGGGCCTGGAGCGCGTGCAGAGCATGGACTACAATTCCCAGCAGTCTCGTGGGCGGGGACCCTGCCTCCCCTTCTTTGTGGACTGAGGCTCCTCCCCGGATCAGTTGTAGGAGGTGTGAACCCAAGAGGGAGGTCCGTGACCAGTTCTAATTGGAGACCTAGACACGAACCGGATCTTGAGACACCAAGAGCTAACTGGGGCTTGAGGATGGGTCCCCGGTGCGGTTGTGGGACATGTAAACCTGGGAGCCACACCAGGCCTGCAGGGGCTCTGAACTACAATTCCCGGAAGCGCCTGTGGGCAGGAGGGGTGCCCAGAAGGGATGGTCCGAGCAGGTGGTGGCGTTTTGTGGGTGGTGTAACCTCGGTAGGACACAGTGGTACGGAGGGTAGCCTGTGTTGAGGCCAGGCCCCTGTGGGATTTTGGGAGATGTTGGCCCGAGGGACTGCGGAGCCACGGACCACAATGCTCCGTGGTCTCTGGGCATGGGGTCCTGCAGCATTTGTGAGAGACTTCAGTCCCCATCTCAGTGGCTCAGTCTGGCCACCAGCCTCCTGCTCAAAGGAGTAAAGGGCTGGAAAACACCTTATCACCAAAACAACATCTACAACCCCCATCGGCCCCTGGGATAGCGGCTCCCTCTGGTGCCCTGAAGGAGTCTTAGTGTTTCTAGAATTGTCAAACTGCCGAAAGTCTAGGACAGTCGTTGTCCTTGCCCAAGTAAAGACAGTTAAGAACCCTGGGGTGAGGTTGGACTTCGGTGAGAGGGAAGACAGAATGGTGGTGGGAACTACAACTCCCAGAAGCCTCTGGGGGCTCCTTCTTGGCTGTGGGAGACTAGGATTCAGGACTAAGAGGGATACTCTCTCTCCTAGAAGTCTGTGGGGTGCTGACATGGCTTGGGAGGTTGGGTATGGAACCAGTCAGGGTAGGTGGGGTCAAACTACCAATACGTGGCTTGGGGACTGCACTGTGCTTACACACACACAGCGGGATGGAAAGGCTTGTAGTTGGGTTGTGGGGACAGAGAGCTCAAGAGCTCTTCTGAGGCTACGGTGGACTATGGAGTGTGGGACCCACGTTGTCATCTTGGTTTGTATTGAAAGTCGTTTTTCTGTCCCTCCCCTCCTTGTCCAATGGCTGCTTGGGCGTCACCCTCATCTTCTGTCGTCTCTAACTCTGTCTCTGCCTTTCTGATTTCTGTGACTCTGTGCCAATATCATTCCGTCCTGTCCCCTCCCTTTTCCTCTCTTGGGCTTCCATCCCCAAATCCTTTGAGTGTCTCTCCCTGTGTCCCCTGCTTTCTCTGGGCCTCCATCCTCCTCTCTCTGGGTCCATGTTCCCACCTCACCCCCACCCCTGCCTGTTCCTGCTCCCCTTCCTCCATTCCTTTAAATCTCGCTATCGCTGTCTCCATTCATCTCTGCGCTCCGTGCCATCCATCTCCGGGCCCTCTCGCTGCAGCCTCGAGTGACCCCGGAGGGTGAGTACATTCCACTGGATCATCAGGATGTGGACGTGGGCTTCGATGGCGGCACTGATCGAATCTTCCTCGTGTCTCCCATCACCATCGTGCACGAGATCGACTCTGGCAGTCCTCTGTACGAACTAGGACGTGCCGAGCTGGCCCGCGCTGACTTTGAGCTGGTGGTCATTCTCGAGGGCATGGTTGAAGCCACGGCCATGACCACACAGTGTCGCTCCTCCTACCTCCCCGGCGAGCTGCTGTGGGGCCATCGTTTTGAGCCGGTCCTCTTCCAGCGTGGCTCCCAGTACGAGGTCGATTACCGCCACTTCCACCGCACTTACGAGGTCCCGGGGACGCCAGTCTGCAGCGCCAAGGAGTTGGACGAGCAGGCAGAGCGGGCTTCACACAGCCCCAAGTCTAGCTTCCCCGGCTCTCTGGCTGCATTTTGTTACGAGAATGAACTTGCACTGAGCTGCTGTCAGGAGGAGGATGAGGAAGAGGAGGCCAACGAGGAGGACGGAGCGGAGGCAGGAGATGGGGTTGCCAGCCCCCAAGTGCTCACACCGACCCTGGCATTGACCCTACCCCCGTGATGCCAGCTGGTGTCTCCCGATTTGTACCCCCTTCCTGGAAGTAGCAACATGGAGAGTGAGGGCCCTCTCCTGGGATGGGGGGCAGGTGTTTCCCAAGACCGACAGGCCTGCTGGGTAAATTACTAGCTGGTGGAGGTCCCCCATGCCCAGTGGACCCACCGCAGACATACTGGATCTTAATTCCTCTGCGTTCCATGCTCCCTCTCGAGACCCCTTTATCAGCCTGATTCCTGAGTCTCCCCAGAGCTGAGGGATCCAGAATTCTGGAGCGCCTAAGTGGCAAAGGTGGGTGGTTCTAGATCGCTCTCTATGGCCGGGTTCAGTTGTTGAGCAGGGTCAGGAATCAATGGTATATACCGCCTCCAGGGACAGCAGCACATTAAGAGTTTGTAGGTCTGGATTGACCAACATTCAAGGGACTGTTGCTTCTAGACTCAGCTAACCAAGTAGCAAATCATTTTTTTCTAGACCACGTTAAGGAGGGGGAATTATGGAATGCCCCAAGAATTCAAGACTGTCTGGATTAACCAATGACAGGATGTTGACTACAAGTCAAGAGAAGACCTTGTGGTTCCAGAAGGCCCAAGAGTTAAGATTCTGTGAATCTAGATTGACCGCAGAGGCAAGCACTGGTGGTTCTAGAACAGGTTTGTCCTAGAATGCTGAGGAAACTCGAGTTATGTTTCTAGAATGCACAAAACAAGAGTGTAGTGGGTCTGGAAGGGCTAATGTGACAGATCGGGAGTCCTTGATATTAGATCACTCCAGACCCCCAGCTGTAGAACATCAAACCAAGGAGATAATCAATGCTTCCTAATGATCCACGGGGTTTGTTTGTTTTTTTAAGTGCCATTCTAGAATGTCCAAAGGATTCAGGATTCTGTGCCTCTAGATTGATCACAGAGTCAAGGAAGGAGTGGTGAGTCTGGATGTCTGAGATTTGCAGGTTCCAGTTTGCCCAATGGAGTTGAGAATCTCGATGATTCTTTGTGGGTCTGTCAATGCCAAAGGGAATCAGAGCTCCGGGGATCCAGAGTTGTTCATTATTAAAACCTGGAAGTCCTAATCAGCTCCTAGAACTTGGCCATTCTAGGAGGTGGACTCGGGACTCGATAGCATTTCTGGGCTGACCTTGAAAGGGAGGGCCCGGGCAAGACCCTGTGGATAACAGGGCTGGATGTTGGGCAAAGAGAAGGAGAGGCCCAAGGCTGATGAGTCTACAGTGCCCTCGAGTCCTACACCTAGTGATGTGTGTCTATTTCTTAAAGATGTTATTATAAATATGTGTATTATATATAATATAAATACAGTTATCTATCTGTATTCTCCCATGGTTCCTACGAAGGGGTTAGAAATCGAGCTTGAGCTCATGGGAACAGAGTCCTTTACAAGGGTCCAGGAAGCTTTGCTTTAAATCCTCACTCTGCCGCAATTTACTGTGTGACTTTGGGCAAATCACGCCCCTCTCCTCGCCTCAGTTTCCCCATCTGTAAAAATGGGGCACTGGAACTTGAAGTTCTCAAAGGACCTTTCCACCAGATGATTCCTCACTTCATTGAAGGGGCGGCTAGGGGTGGGGGTGAGGGTCCTGTAGATTTCCCAGCCTCTCCCCTCCCCCCCCCCCCCGCCATCCCCGGTGCTGGAACACATGGCCTTCCAGGGGCTACTGGGAGGGGAGGTGCTCTTGGAGGTTAGCTCTGAACTTGGATGTGTCAATGACAGGGCAGGCAAGTGGTAGTGCGGGCTGTGGCCAAGGGCCAGAATCTCCTCCCTTCGGTCCAGCTCAGGGGGCAGGGAAAGGAGAAGGTCGCTGAATGCCGGGAGAAAGTATGTGTTTTGGGGGCAGAATTGTACCCCAGATTAAATCACTGGGAGCCCTGCTGGTGTGTCTGTGAGTACACTTCTGGGGCATGGTTCCTCGCGCCTGCCCCCCAACCCCCACCATACTGCTATTCCCCTAAGTGCCCAGCAGGCTGCGAGCCAGCTGCAGAAGGAGCCAGCGCCAGGGAGGAGGACACCTTCCTGCCTGTGTCCCAGGACTGAGGCCAGGCACTGTCACTGCCCATTAGCTTGCCCAAGTGCTGCACCAACCCAGGTCCCCGCTTCTGGCTTCCCCACCTCCCTTTATCCTTCAAAATCCCCACTTAATAACCGGACGGGATTAATTAGCTAGCTGTTCTCCCAATGCAGGCTGTCTGGGGTAGGGACGCGGGTAATGGAAACACAGTCACGGAGAAGGGTGTTAAATCGAAGGTGAAGGTGGAGGAGGGCTCAGTTTGGAAGCAAAGAGAATAGGGCAGGGCTGGCACAGCCTGGGTTTCCACTGGCGAGGACAAGGCGTGGGCCGCTCATAAAGGTCAGTGAGGGGATTAAGAGGCTCCGTGTCTAATCTGTCAGCTTAACCAGGTCCTGGCCCTGAATCTGTCCCCACCTGCCTAGCCCAGGGACGGCGAATGAGGACAAGGCCCAGACACCACCTCGGGCCCGGTTAGGGACCCGCCCCGTGAAGGGATGCCCAGGGTACACCATCCTGGCCAGCTGCCTGCACTTGCTTTTTCTGCAAGGAATGGAAATGAGAGGCTGGGGTGGGGGGGAGGGCATCATATATGTCTGTGGGGGGACTCCGAGAGGAGGGAGGGGTTTAAGAAGAGGGAGGCCCGAAGTGAGGGGAGTCAGAGAGAAGGGAAAGGACTCCGAGAGCGGAGAAGGAACCAGAGAAGTGGGTTGAGGAAAAGGGAGTTGTTTTAGGGGGAGGACGCTAAACTAAGGGGAGGGCTTTGAGGGCGAGAGGGAGGAGCCTGAGAGGCAGAAGTCGCCAGGAAGGTGGAGCCTTCACTATATTTGGCCTTCCCCTGTTGTCACATTCTCCATGGCAGATAGCGACTAGCGTTTTCATCTGGAAGAAAGAATACGTCTTTTGTCTCACCACTCCGGGACTCTCAAGAGACTGCAGTGGAAAGGAAAGTCCTGAGAGGGGTTTAAAGAAGGATCTGGAGATCGGAGCGGCCAGTACCGGGAGAACGGAGGCCAAAAGATGGGCCCAAGCGGCTCTCAGTTGCCTGGCAACCGCTGCGGTCAAAAACCCGCTAAACTAGCCAAGGAGGTGTGGCTCACGGGAACAGCCGACAGTTGTGGCCCCGCCCCCTGGCAACGACACTAACAAAGTGCCGCTCCCCAGCAACCTATTACTAGAGGCGGGACTCCGTTGGGCTAGTCTCCTAGGGCCCAGAGCCCTTGCGCAGGCGCAGTCCTCTCTCGCTCCCATAGTCCCACCCCATGCAACTCCCTTCCGAGCCTTCTCATTGGCGGACAAACCAGCCAAGTGCCTTCTTTTGTTTCGGAGGCGGGACCAGGCTCCGTGCCCGCTCTCCGATTGGTCCCACAGACCGTCTACCCCCGGCCGGACAGTGCTACGTAGGCTCCTTTTGTGCCTATTGGCCCTGGAGGACGGTCCTTCGGGGTCGGGGGCGGAGCAGACGAGAGGGCCCGCCGTGGATTGGACGGTGTCAAAACGAGGGGCGGTCCCTATTGGCGGGGCGGTTGGGAGGCGAAGGGAGAGTCTTTTCAGCGCTGAGGACTGGCGCTGAGGAGGCGGCGGTGGCTCCCGGGGCGTTTGAGCGGGCTCACCCGAGCCCGCGGGCCAACGCGGATCCAGGCCCGACCGGCGGGACCGCCCCGGACTCCCCGCGGGCCTTCCTAGCCGCCATGGAGGACGGTGTCTATGGTAGGTCGGGGAGGGGCGGGGCCGGCCGGGAGCGGATGGAGCGTTTCGACCCGAACGTTCCGCTCGGAACATCCCTCCCGGCGCGCGCTGCGCGGAGCCGTTCGGCCCCGTCGTCGCCTCGCTTTTGTGGGGCGCGGGACGGGCTTCCGGCGGGGCCCGAGAGCAGGGCGTTCCAGGCCATTGTTTGGGCCGAGCCTGTTTCCGGTGGCGGCGGGAGGGGGCGGGATGGAGCGGCGGAGGCGAGGCCGGGGCGGAACCATTCCCGCTGGAAGGGCCGGGCGAGCCCAGTGCCTGCTGGGAGCTGGGAGGGGGGGCTTCTGGGGCGGTTGGGTGGGGAGAAATCTTGGGGGCTGCAGAGATCCCGCGAAGGCGGGGGTGGGGGCCTTCGATGCCCCGCCCCCCTTCCCCAACTCTTACGAGCTGTCAACAGCTCTCCGGGCCTTAGTTACTTTTCATGGACCCAGGAGTCCGGACCCCCAGGCTCCCAGTTACCTCGCCAGGAATGGAGGCAGAAAATCAAGGCCTCAGCCCCCTTCCAAGTAATGGACCCAGCAGTTCGGGTTCCCAGCCCCCTTCTCCCTCAGACTCAGGAGTCCTGACCCCTGTTAGCCTCCTCCGCCCCCAGGACTTAAGAGTCTAGATCCGCTTGGACTGAGGAATCGAGACCTCCAGCCCCTTCTTCCAGCAGACAGAGGAGGCCCTACCCTCACCCTCATCCTCTCCAACCTAGGAGTCCCGGCGGCCCAAACCCTATCCTCCCCCAGACTGCAGGAATCCAGGCTCCCAGTCCCCAGAACTGACCTCCAGTCCCTGACTCTGACCCTTAGAGCCCCCAGACCTGACCCCGGAGGAGCGGATGGAGCTGGAGAACATCCGGCGGCGGAAGCAAGAGCTGCTGGTGGAGATCCAGCGCCTTCGGGAGGAGCTCAGTGAAGCCATGAGCGAGGTGGAGGGTCTGGAGGCCAATGAGGGCAGGTGAGGGCTGGGGTGGCGACCTTGGGGGAGGGCCACGGGGCCAGGCCAGAGACGCCCAGGCATTGACCCCCCCCATCCCTTGCTCTCTCCTGCAGTAAGACCTTGCAACGGAACCGGAAGATGGCAATGGGCAGGAAGAAGTTCAACATGGATCCCAAGAAGGTGCTTGGGCCACAGGGCCGGGATCAGCCAGGCAGACAGACATCCAGGCAGAGGGCTCTGGCACCATTAGGTTCCAGAAGTGCAATAGTTAAAGGTCTGCCTGAGGTGGACAGATGTGCGCCTGATCCCTGGAACTCAGACACAGGCTGTCCATCTGTTCTCCGAACACTAACTGGGCGTCCCAGCCTCCTGACCTTTGCACATGCTGTGCCCTCTGCCTGGGAGGCTCTTTTCCCCTTTTTGGAAACATGGGTCTGGTAGGAAACACGGACAGTGACGTGCACAGAGGAGGGCTGATCAGTGCCGCGTCAGAGAGGCGCCAGGGCTGTGGACACTCGTGGGGTTGGTGGGGGGAGGGGGGCGCCTCAAAGGGTTTAGCGAAGGCTTCCCTGAGGAGAGGACACTCAGGTCAGGTTTGAAGGTTAAGTCCACATTCACCAGGCGGAGAAAGATGCTTGTTCATTCGGGGATTCACTTTACACCCATTCTCTGAGGCCTCCTGCGGGCTTCCCGCTGTGCTAGGCGATGCTGGGGACCCAGAGAAGGGGTGGACCCTGCCTCATCCTCAGCAAGCCCCTAGACGTGGGTCCCGTGGTCCAGAGCAAAATGTAGCTGCTTTGGCGCAGGGAGAAGGCCTTCGTCTAGCCTGAGGCTTGGCCCTCATAGCCCTCAATGCGCTGTTGCCTCCTGAGAGTTCCCGATGTTACTGTTCTTGCCCATAGCCATCGTCGTTTGTTTAGTCATTCAGCAAACACTCACTGAACTGTTCCTTGCCAGCGCCTGCCCTTGGTGCTTGACTAACCAGGCAAAGGGGTGGGGGTGGTATATAAGGACTGGCGTGAAGCTTGAAAATGAGAGCTGGCCCGCTTCTTTTGGGGGGGGCGGGGGGGGAGTGGCTTTCTGGGCGGCCGCGTGCTGAGACCACCCGCCCCCACCCACCAGGGGATCCAATTCTTGGTGGAGAATGAACTTTTGCAGAACACACCCGAGGAGATCGCGCGCTTCCTGTACAAGGGCGAGGGCCTGAACAAGACGGCCATCGGGGACTACCTAGGGGAGAGGTGAGGCCCCGCCTGGCTCCCAGAGGCCCTGCGCGCCTGGCTCCCACCCTTTCGCTGCCCACTTCCTCTCCCAAGGAGGGGCCCCCATAGACCAGCCTTCTGCCTGCACTGGGACGGACCGGACTGACACTGGGGACTCCCTGGGGACCACCTGGGGGAAGCAGGGGAGAGGTGTGGGAATCTTCTGGATATCCGGAACGTTGGGGACCATGGAAAGCATCTGTGGGACTGTGTAGATCGCTGGCATGTGTGGGACCCTACAGGGACAGCTAGGGGGGCTCGGGATCATCTGTGAATATCTAGGGAGCACAGGGGCATCTGGGGCATGAGGATCATCTGCGATGCGTGGGGTACCTAGGGATTTGTGGGCATCTGGGGCGCATGCGGACCACCTGAACGTCTGAGGCGCACAGGGCCATCTGCGTGTCTGGTTGTCGTGTGGACACCTGGGGGGTGTGGGGCCATCTGGTGATGTCTGGGGACCGTCTCTGGGCACCTGGGGCGCATGGAGATTGTTTCACGAACATCTGGGGTGTGCGGGGACCGTGGCGGGGCCTTTGTGGGTGTCCGGGGCCCCTCTGTGGACATCCGGGGTGCAGGGGACTCTCCGGCCATCGGGAGGATGTGGGACCATTTCCGGACATCCGCAGAACGTGGGGGCTCACCTAGGCGGAGCATGTGTTGGCTGTGTCCCCCTTAACTGTGCAAAGGTTGGGCTAACCTGGGCTGATGGTGCAGCAGACGGTCCTCCCAAGGGCACATCCTCCTGAGGGCACGTCCTCAGTATTCCTGCCCCCCCCCCCCCCCCCCCCCCCCCCCCCCCCCCCCCGTATCAGGCCTGTGACGGGGCCAGGTAAAACTGCCCCGCACCCCGCTCCAGAGGAGGCCACCGTGCAGATGAGGTGGCGCAGACCCCCCGGTCTCCATCCTGTGCGTGACTCCGCCCCTGTCCTCCCAGGGAAGAGCTGAACCTGGCAGTGCTCCATGCCTTCGTGGATCTGCACGAGTTTACCGACCTCAATCTGGTGCAGGCCCTCAGGTGAGAGGGGCGGGAAGGGCAGGTGCGTACCTGTCGGGGCTTTCTTTACAAACAATGACCCCCTGCTCAAAATGGAGACAGAAACAAAAGTTGAGGAAATGGTCATCTCGTGTGACACAGGAGTCCACAGTAGTGCCTCCTTCAGGCACAGCTGTATCCAGGTGCTCATACGGTGCCAGAAGGTCAACCTTGTCTGTTTTTTGAGAGCAGCCGAAGCCTCTGGCAGCCGCCAGATTTGTCTAGCAAGCTCTGCAGAAAGAAAGAATTTTTTTCCTGTGTGAACCCACTGGAAGTCCCAGGCCCATGCTCATTGTTCAGCCCGGATCCGTAGCCGAGACAGCTGCTGCAGCCACAAGGCTGTCTGGGGCTGCTTCCTGACACGGGGACCGAGAACGGGCCGGGGGTTCCGCTAGGCCCGGCACCCACACCGGGCTCCTCTCCAACCCAGGCAGTTTCTCTGGAGTTTCCGCCTCCCAGGGGAGGCCCAGAAGATCGACCGCATGATGGAAGCCTTCGCCCAGCGATACTGCCTGTGCAACCCGGGGGTCTTCCAGTCCACAGGTTGGGGCCCAGCCTCCTGGCGCCTGGGAAGGCAGGGTGGGGGGGGCTGGCGGGACATCTGCCTGTGTCATCACCACCCGACTGTCCGCTGCAGACACGTGCTACGTGCTGTCCTTCGCCGTGATCATGCTGAACACCAGCCTCCACAACCCCAACGTCCGGGACAAGCCAGGCCTGGAGCGCTTTGTGGCCATGAACCGGGGCATCAACGAGGGGGGGGACCTGCCCGAGGAACTGCTCAGGGTCAGACCCCCTCCACCCCCCCTCCACCCCTCTTCGCTGTCCCTCTCCCCGCCCCCCCGCCATTCATGAGCCATCCAGCGGAATGTCAACCTGTCTTTTCTCTTCAGTCTCTCCCTGGCTCCCTCACTCTTTGTCTCTCTGGCTCTCTCTGCTGTGTCTCTCTGGCTTGTTTGGGGTCTCTGTCTCTCGAGAACTTTGTAGGCCTTGCAGCGCAGCGTCTTTCCTTCCTCTCCAACTTCCTCTGCTCCCTGGGCTCCCCTGCATCCATCTTACCCCCCTTCTTCCCAGAGCCGCTGCGCCCCGTGGTCCCTGTTTCCTCCCTGGCTGTCGGAGCTCCCCGTGGCCGGGCAGGGGGCCGGGGCCTGGAGTTGCTGACTCCCCCCTTCGCCCTTCAGAATCTCTACGACAGCATCCGAAATGAGCCCTTCAAGATCCCCGAGGATGATGGGAACGACCTGACCCACACCTTCTTCAACCCAGATCGGGAGGGCTGGCTCCTTAAGCTGGGTACGTCCCCTACTGACCCTGCGTGGCTGGCTCTGCAGGCGGAACGTTAAGGGGCCCCGGGCTCTGGACGCCTTCCATGCGGACCTGCTGTGTGGTCTTAGGCAAACCATTGGATCTCTCTGAGCCTCGGTTTCCACTTCTGAAAAATGGGGCTGAAAACAAGATCAGGCCTGTGCGCTGGACCCAAGCGCAGGGACCAGCAGAGAGGAAGGGCCCCAGAAGCATTTGGGGGGTGTAGGGTAGGGGGCAGGGAGCCCTGAATAAAACGCCAGGCCCTGTGCTTATGAATGAAAGTCACCGGCCAGACCAGAACAGGCAGGGCGGGGCCAGGCAGCCTGGAAGCACGAGGTTCTGGATAAGTCAGGGGTCACGCAGGTGCTTCTCGCTGGTGGGGGTGGGGGGGGGGTGATCTGAGGATTGGAGTGGTTCACAGCCAAGGCTTTCCGGGAGCTTCCCCTGGGGGCTTTTAGAACCCTGCCGGCCAAGCCACAGCCTCATGAAGTGAGGGTTTCTGGGCCAGGACGGGCTGTCCGTCATGGTGAAAGCTCCCCTGGGTGCTTTCAGTGCAGACTCAAGGTTGCAGGCTGCTGGCTGGGAGCCACGGCCAGTAATGGTAGGCGCCATGGGAGTGCGAGCTGGGGCTTGGGGGTGGAGAGGCAGTAAATGGCCGATGGAGGGTGAACAGTGGAAGCAGCCGGAGTCTGGGGGCGGGGGGGGGTGCACAGCAGGGCCTCCTCGCCAGCCAACCTTGGACTTGTGCTCTTAAGCCAAGACCTCGCTTCTCCAGCCGCAAGCAGGTCCCTGACTGGGTGCCCAGGTGTCCTGGTCCACACACAAGGTGCAGACCACTCTTTCCAGCCACCAGTGGGTAGATGGGTCCCTGTGTCAGCTCCCGGTGGGGGCCGATGCAGTGTGGTTGGGGGGGGTGTTAGATTCCTGGTGCCCCTGGCCTGGAGAGAGCAGGAGAGAGGCAAGCAGGAGCGGCATGTTCTCCAGGAAGTAGCCCGCCCTCCAGGCCCGCCCCAGAACAGGAGGCTTCCCATTTCCTTGATCAGGAAACTGAGGCTCAGCTGACGTCCGGCAGCCACAGGGCGGGAGTGGCCTGGGACCCAGATCTCTGACCCCAGTGCAGTTTTACCCTGTGTAGCGGTTAGAGAGACGCCCCTCTTCCTTCAAAGGCAGAAGTGTACATAGCAAAGGGAGCCTGAGCTAGTTGTGTGCATGAAGAGGCCTAATGACAGCCACTATTGCTGTCCCTAACCTTTCCGGACGGACAGGGTGCCTGGAGACAGCTCTTCGTGAAGCAGGCAGGGATGGGCCCAAGAGGGCCTGCACACTGGCGTCCAGAGAGGACAAGAGGTTGTCCTAAGGTCACACAGCCAGCGGACCTGAGCGCCCCCCGCCCACCTCAGGCCCAAGACTGGGGATTTTGTCTTCTGCCTTGGGGACTTCCCGCTCGTGGAGGGTCCTCCCGGCCGACGACCTGTCCTGGGGGGTGGACTGGAGCCGGCCACTGGTGCCAGGAGGTGCTCCCTCGTGGGGGGGCTCAGGATCTTCAGACCCCCCCCCGGGAGGGAGAGGGTCATGTCGATGTAACTGGTTTTCTTCCCTCTCTTCCCCCCTCCTCCCTCCCTCCCTCTCTGCGTGTTTCTCTCTGCTGTTTCTGTCTCCTACTCCCCATGCTCTCCTTCCCCTGCTCCCCCCATTTCTGTTGCCTGCGGCTTTTGGGGGCACCCCACTCTTCTGCCTTCCCTTCTCTTCGCCTGGTCCTGCCTGCTTTCTCGCTGTCTGCCCCAGGAGGTAGGTACGCAGCCCGTCCTTGCTCCCCGCCCCCGCCCGTGACAGAAGAGGAGGGGGCCGCCCCGGCCTCGGGGCCCGTAGCAGGGGGCTGGGCCCTGGCCTGACAGACAGGCTGAGAAAATGTGGAGCCCCACGCTGGGGGCGGGCGGGATCCTGGGGCCCCCGAATGCCTGTCCCTTCTCGCCTCTCTTCCCACGCCTCGCTTTGTGCTAGGCCCCGCCTTCCCTGCGCTCGCTCCGCCTCAGCCCCCTCCCGGCCCTCCCAGAGGCCCCGCCCCCCGCTGAGCCCAGGCCCCCTCCCACCCCTTCCCTTTCAGGGGGCCGGGTGAAGACGTGGAAGCGGCGCTGGTTTATCCTCACCGACAACTGCCTCTACTATTTTGAGTACACGACGGTGAGGGCCGAGCTGGGCTTCGCTGCCGCGTCCGAGGAGGAGGAGGGGCTGCGGGGGGGCGGGTCTGGGTTCCCGTGTCTGAGGGAGGAGGGGCTGGGGGCAACACTTCCGGGTCTGAGGGAGGAAGGGATGAGGGTCTGATCTCCCGGGTCTGAGGGACGAGGGGCACTATCAGTGCCCTAGGGCCGCGGTGACAAAGTGCCACAAAGCGGGTGGCTTAAACTACAGACCTTGCCTCGGTTCTGGAGGAGGGGTCGGGGCGAGGACTGGGCGGTGTGAGCCCTGAGCCCTGTCCCCCTGTCCGACTTGTTCTTTCAGGACAAGGAACCCCGAGGTATCATCCCCCTGGAGAATCTGAGCATCCGCGAGGTGGATGACCCCCGAAAACCGGTAAGACCGTCCCCTGTACCCCTTCCGGGCGGGGCGGGGCGGGGCCGAGGGGGGGCGGCCTTCTGGTCCCCGGCCGGCTCCTACCTGCCGCTCTCTACTCTCGTGTGTCCCCAGAACTGCTTTGAGCTCTACATCCCCAACAACAAGGGGCAGCTCATCAAAGCCTGCAAGACCGAGGCGGACGGCCGGGTGGTTGAGGGGAACCACATGGTGTACCGGATCTCGGCCCCGACGCAGGAGGAGAAGGAGGAGTGGATCAAGTCCATCCAGTGAGCCCGGGCTCCGCGGTCCTCGGGCAGGGAGGGCCGGGGCGGGGACTCCTGGGCCCTCACCCCGGGACCCTCCCCTTCTGCAGGGCAGCCGTGAGTGTGGACCCCTTCTACGAGATGCTGGCGGCGAGGAAGAAGCGGATCTCTGTCAAGAAGAAGCAGGAGCAGCCCTGACGCCCCGTCCCCACCCCCATTATTTATTACGGAGCTGCCCCGCCCGGGTGGCCGGACCCCTGGGCCCTGGGGCCGCGCATCCCGCTTCTCCAGCCCTGGTTCTCTGTTTGGAAAATCCACCACCTGTAGCTCCTCTCTCGTTATTTGTAATTAACACACCGTTGGTAATCTTATTAATTATTTAACCACTCGCGGCCTTAGACCCCCTCATTTCTCAGGGGTGGACAGAGCCGATGCCAGGCAGCCCACGCGGGACCGGGGCCAGGCGCTCTCCCCGTGCGGGAGGCAGGGATACTGTCGGAGGCTGGGAGACCGCATTCGTCCGTTCTGGTTTCACCCCGATGTGGGACTCAAGCTCATGAGCTGGGAGATCATGACCTGAGGTGAAGTCGGCCACTCGGCTGACAGCCACCCAGGCGCCACAATTGCATGCCATTTGGCATGCAGGCCAGCGGAGGTTTTGGGGGCGAGGCCTAGCATTTATTCTAGATGTTACTGGACAGCCAGGAGCCAGGCAGGTGCTGGTCCTCACCTTGGCTCACACGGGCTTGTGGAAGGGCAGCAGATGAGATATCCGGGGGTCGTGAGCTGGGCCGATGCTTCCAGAAGGAGCCCTAGAGAGCTGGCCAACCCGTGGGGGCCACCTACGCCGGAAGCACGTGGGCGGAGGAGTCAGAAAAGAGGAGGAAGACCTTGCCCACGGGCTGTCCGTGGGGCTCGGCAAGAGGGCTGGTGGGAGTGGTGGTTGGGGCTGGGGGACCCTGGGGCCAGGAGGGCAAGACCGTGTCTGCGCTGAGCCGGGTTCTCAGCCACCGAAGAAGCACCTTCTGGAGGACATTTGACACCAAGCCGGGAGAGCGCCGGGAATCTGCGTGTTACCTCCTTTCCTGGGACTCTGACAGCCCCTCAAGTGTAAGGTCTGTTTGCCTTGTGGGCGGAGGCTTGAGTGGTGGGGTATCCGCTGAGCCCCAGGTCCAGGCCTGCCCCCCCCCCCCTTGCCTTCCAACTTGGGATATAGATCCCAAGGCATATAGATCCTGAGTGGGAGAGGGGGTAGGGGGGTGAGTTGGCAAGTTGGGACACTTCGGCGTCATTCTCCTATGCCCAGATCTGCAATTGAGACTTAAAGAGTGGGAAACTACAACTTGGGGCAGGCTCCAGGACCAGGTCTGGTTGAGGGAAGCCTGGCCCCCAAGGGTGCCTAATTGCAATTCCTCCCTCCTATGCTGTGTCCTTGAAGGGTCAGAACCCCTAACTGAGTGCTCCCGGTGACATGGGAAGCGTCTGGAGTCTTAGGCCTTGGACCTGGCTCTGCCCCTGGCCACAGGCATTCACCTGCTCGAAGCCCCGCCCCCATAGAGGTATAAAGACACGGCCACCCCCGCGGGTGGGCCTTTTCCTTCCCGCGAGACCGTCGGACTACAATTCCCAGCATGCTGTGTGGCGCTGTCGCCCCGTCGGTAGGAGAGCCGGTCCCGAGGTCTTCGGGGAGTTGTAGTTTCCCAAGGCTCCAACGCGTGGTTTACGTTAGCCTAGTCTCTACCCTTGTGCACGTTGGGAAGAGAGATCCTGGCCACTTTAACCCCCAGGAACTGATAGGGAATGGAGTTCCCAACTGAGGAAATGGGATTCCCAATTCCTCCTGAAGTCTCCGGGGAAATGGGAGTCAGCAGCCCACCGAGAAGACAAATGAGGTTTTCAAGTAAATGATCTCACCCTGGCCCGGCCTCCTCCAGGCAATGAACCCATAGTTACTGAGTGTCTACTCAGTGTCTAGTCGGGGAAGTAGCGGGCTCGGCAGAGATGCCCTGGAAGGGCAGTGCCGGCAGAGGGAACAGCATGAGCACAAGCAGGAAAAGGCATGGTGTGCTGGAGTAACTGACAGCAGGGGTCCTTATACGGTGTGACTGAGGGGGAGTGGATAAGAGATGGAGTCAGAGGGGACACACAGGCCTGATCATTCGGTGCCCAGCTGGCCATGGTAGGGACTCTGGGTGTATTTTTAGCTGATGGAAGCCATCCAAGGGTGCAAAGCAGGCAAGTGATGTATTTGGATGGAGGCTGTCGGAGGGGCCTCTGGCTGCTGCAAGGGTATAATTTGGAGATGAGTAGGGGCAGCAGAGGGGAGGTGAGTTAGGAAGGAGGGGGTTCCCCTGGGGCAAGAGGGTGTGGCTGAAGAGGTGGGGAGTTGGGAAGAGGAGCCAGCAGGAATTACAGAGGCTGGACCTACTTCAGGATTCTGGCTCGAGCAAAGGGTGAACGGTGAACGGCAATGCCATTTACTGAGATGGTCAGAGAGGGAGTTCTGGGGTGTGGAGCGCGGGTCCGTGGTTCTGGTTTGGCCAATTAAGCTGGAATCAGCTGTGGACCATTCCAAACCAGACCCATCACCCCCAACTTGAACTTGCCCTTCAGTTTTGCCCTAAATCCCTCTCTTCCCTGAAGATAGATTTCTGGTTTCCAGGTCCCGCCTCTCCCAAGACCCCAAATTCCCAACCCCCTCTCACAGGTTGAATTCTATCCCCTTGAAATCAGGATGCTGAAGTCCCAACCCCCCAGTAACCCAGAATGTGGTCTTATTTGAACACAGGATCATCGCGGATGCAGTTAAGATGAGGTCATTAACGTGGCCACTAAGCCAGTATGGCGAGTGTCCTTATGCAAAGAGAAATTTTGGAACTACACACACACACACACACACACACACACACACACACACGCGGCGAGAATGCACATGAAGGTGAAGGCAGAGATTGGGGCGAGGCTTCTATACACTGAGGAGCACCAGAGATTGCCAGCAGAGAACCGGAAGCTAGGGGAGTCATGTAACCGATTGTCCCTCATGGCCTCGGAAGGAACTGATCCTGCCGACCCCTTAATCTTGGCTTCTAGCCAGTGTCTGTGGTTTCAGCCACCCAATATGTGGCACTTTTTACAGCAGCCCTAATGAGGTAATACAGCCTTCCTCCCTCAGACCCGGAGTCCAGACCCCCAGCCCCTCCTCCCTGAGACCTTGGAGTCCTGGTTCCATTGGCCTGGGGGGAGGTGTGTCCTAAGATCAGCTCCAGGGCACCGGCAGAGTCCCTGGGAAGAGGTGGAACCCAGCCCTCTCACCCTCCCTTCCTCCACTCCCCAGACTTACAAGTGACCCTAATGCCTTCATCACCTTAACTCCTAAGCCAGGAGCCCACAGCATCCCAGCTGGGCCCCCGCCCCTGGGCCCTTCCCCCGGGTCTCATCCCAAGTGAGTCCCTCAAATATGCCAATGAATGCAGTACGGAGGTGATGGGGCACAGGTTGAAGCCAGGAGATAAGAGACACAAAGACAGACTGGGTCAGGAGGGGAAAAGACAGAGACACGGGCAGAATCAGTCAAGCGCCCAGGAGAAAGGAAGGAAAAGGAATCCGGGCAAACCCAAAGGCAGAAAGACATAATAGAGACAGACAGGCGACAGGGAGGCACGGACAAGGAGAAAACAGTACAGATGGAGAAACTCAAAGAAATAGAGTCAGGAAGAGGGGCCCAGAGTGAGAAAGGGGAATGTCTCATGGGAGGTGGGTGGTCACATGGAGGCACAGGTAAACTGAGGCACAGCCATGGTGGGCAGGGAGGAGTGGCTGGTCTCAGAGGCTTCTGGGATGTGTGGCCAGGAGCCATGTGGGTGCTAGCACCATTCCTGAGCACCCCCGCCCCAGCCCTACCCTCCCTCCACACCTCCCCTCCCCCTGTGTAAACGCTGGTAAAAGCTGTATAAATGCGGCTCTTCCAACCACTCTCTCCACCTCCTTGCAGCCCCTTGAACTGTAAGTGGAGGCTGCCATCCAGGTCAGTGTGACCAGCACCAGCCAGAGCCCCCGGCTCACCTCACCTCACCGCTGCGCGGCGCTTCCTCCTTCCCGAGCCTTGACATTCCCATCTGTGAAGCGGGCGGCCGGAAGCCGACTTCTTCTCTGTCCCGAAACACACACAGGCCCGCCATTCCTCCAAAAAGTTGTTTTTGTCTTTTTTAAATAATGTGAAAATGCCACGCGAAGGTTTGAACCAGAGGCCCCTCCAGGGGCCGGGCAGGGGGAGGAAGGGAGACGCGAGATGGGGGGTCCAGGTCCCCGAAGCCTGCAGCCCCTCTCTGGGGCCAGGAGTGGGAGAGGAGGGGCCTCCGCTGTGCCGAGGGGCTCCAGGCCCGAAAGAGTTCAGTTCAGGTCCGAGAAAGGCGGCTGTCCAGGGAGGGGCGAGGGGCTTCCTGCCTCATTTGGCACCGAGGGGGTCGGGGGGCTCGGGGGAGCCGTCCGGGGGGCTAGGGGGTGGGGGGCCAGGGCCTCCCGTTTGGCACATGGTGGGGGAGGGGGAGGGCCCGGCCTCGGGAGCCTCCCCGGAGGCGGTGTCTGTGGTGGTGGCAGTGGCTCCGTTGTCCACAGAGGATTCTACCCTCAGCCCCTCTTCTGGGGGTGCGGGGGGATGGGGTCTCCGGGGAATCAGTTCTCCACGGGGCCTGAGGACAGATGGAGTGGAGACAGAAAGTGAATTATCGGCCTCAAGGCTTCTGAGTGAAAATCTTCACAGGCCCTGTCCCATTTCTGTCCTTATGCTGGCCTCCTTGCTGTTCCTCCTCGGTTCCAAGCACAGTCCTACCCCAGGGCCTTTGCATGGCTATCCCCCCCCCCCACACCCAATGCCCTTTCCTTATCCCTTCCCATGTAAGGCAGGCCCTCTCCTCAGTGGCCCTTCTCAGTCAAGCAGTCGCCCCCTGGTGACCCCACCCCTCCCCCCAGCCATTCCACTACGGTTATTTTCCCCATGCGTCTTCCCTGGGACAATCCCAGCCATTGTCTGCTAGCTTCCTGCTGTTAGTTTGCCTCTCTAGAACCTAAGCTCTCTAGACGGGACTGTGTCCGGTCACTGCTGCATCCCCAGCGTCCAGCACGGGGGCCTGACCCCCTCACTGTTGCACGGCCCCTCCTGTCCCAGCGGCAGGAAGGCCCCCACCCATTCCACAGATCCGGCCAACCAAGGTCTGTGGGGTGAAGGAGTTCACTGAGGGCCATGCGGTGGGCGCCCTTCCTCTCCACCCCACAGTTCTGACCTGAGTGACCTGAGGGTCAAGTCGTGGCCCTCATTCCTGTCCCTGAGCCTCAGTTTCCCCTCTCTTTAAAAGGGGAGCATGACCCTTGTGTCCTTTTCTAAGGAGCGGAGAGACGCGGAGACAGGTGGCTTCACTCAGCACCCAGGGTTAAGTGGGCAGAGCGCCGCGAGCGCGGGGTGGGGGGGTGGGGGTCGCTCCGGCCTGGGCCCCTCCCCACGAGCTTGGAAAACAGGTTGAGCAGGGATAGCAGCGATTTAGGGTTTCACACGACTGGCCCCCGCCTCCTGGTGATTAAAGGTGAAGTCATCTTGGCATACTGGCCCTGCTGGCCTCAGCCCTGACTCACCACTTGGCAGTGTCCCCACGCCCTGGAACCCACCCGCCCTGTCCCCATGGGGGCCTCGCAGAAGGCCTCTGGGAGGAAGTGACAGTTGAGGTGGAACCCGGAGTCTGCCCTCAGCCCTGTCCTTCCTGCCCCAGACGCTGTCTGCTCTTTCCTCTCCCGCCTGGACGCTTGCCCTGGCCTCCGGTCTAGCCTCCCAGCCTCCAGTTGGCCCCCATGTGGCCCCTTTGGGGGGGTGGGTCTTCCTATACCAGTGGCTGATGCTGTCCTTCCCCTGCTCAAGCTGGCCCATGGCTCCCTAGTGCTCCCAGGACCAGGCCCCTCCGTTCGGCCCACCCTCAAGCCCTACACAGTCCGCCCTGCCCCCTCCCCCCTCCATCTACCCTACTCCCTAACTAACCCCCAGACGCCTCCCTTCTGTTCCCTGAACTGGCCAAGTTCTCTCCCGCCTCGGGCCCCTGTGCAAGCTGGTCCATCTGCTAGCGCGCTGTCCCCTTCCCCTTCACCTAGTTAACGGCAGCGAACCCTTCAAGCGCCCGATGAAATGGCACTGCCAAGCAGGGCGACAGGGCCCTTTTCCGTTGTCATTTGCTTTTCCAGCAACCTTGAGTTTGTGCTTCCTTGTTTACTGCAAGACCGTGGGGTCAGTGTCTGTGCGTTAGGTAAGGTGGAGTGGAGCTCATGGATCTTGCTCCGCTCGGAACCAGTCCCTCCCTCCCTGCCCCTCCCCCCGCCCCTGTGCCCGGCAGGGAGCCTGTGTTTAGCAAACGAAGGCTCCTTGAACATGGACTTCATTAAGTGCAGTGAGAGTTACCAGTCAGAGACCCCTGCTGCTCGACTAGGCTGTGCTGTGCGTGCGCGTCGGGTAAGCCATTGAAACCCCTCAAGAATCCTAAGAGGGCCATCCAGTGATCATCCCCATTCTACAGATGAGAAAACTGAGGCACAGAGAAGAAAGGGGACTCGCTCTAGGTTATACGGGGCCGAGGAATGGGAGGGCCAACAGCTGGACTCAGGCACGATCTGGGGGCGGGGCAGGACTGTAACCCTCCGTGAGAAGGTCAGGTCGCACCTTCCACCTTCTCAGCTCTTTCCTGAGAACACCTGCACCTGCCCAGCCCAGTGCGAGCTCGGCATCCGGGGCTATTCTCAGCAGCGGCAGCAGGGGGCAGCAGAGAGCCCGAGTCGGCTCTCTCCCGACCCGGTTCCGCAAGGAAGAGACATTGCTGTGCCCTCCTCTCCTCGAGTAAAATAGGCCTTAGCTTCGGGGCCGTCAGAAACTAGGATGTGGTGACCCTCTCCCAAGATGACGCTGAAGATTAGCTATTCGCCGTACGTGAAACACCAGAAAGGAACACTGACTCACGGGTGCTTGGCTGGCTCAGTCGGTGGAACATACGACTCGATCTCCAGATCGTGAGTTCGAGCCCCACAGTGGATGTAGAGATTACTTAAATAAATACATTTTAGGGGCGCCTGGGTGGCTCAGTCGGTTGAGCGTCTGGCTTTAGCTCAGGTCATGATCTCACAGTTCGTGGGTTCGAGCCCTGCGTAGGGCTCTGTGCTGACAACTAGCTCTGAGCCTGGAGCCTGTTTCAGATTCTGTCTCTCCCTTTCTGACCCTCCCCTGCTCACGCTGTCTCTCTCTCTTAGAAATAAATTTTTAAAAATAAATACATTTTAAAAATATAAAATAAATTAAAAAAAAGGAAACTGACTCAGAGAGCAGGCAGCAGGGTTTGAATCCCGGCTTCTCATTCCTCTGTGCCTCAGTTTACTTGTGTGTAAAATGGGGATGAGACTAGAATCTACCCCATGGGATCCTGGCGTGGATTATATGGATTCAGATGGGCAAGCACAATGTAGGGCCTATGCAAGTGCTTAGTAGCAGCAGCAGCAGCAGTAGTAGTAGTAGTAATGCTGTTGTTATTGTTGTTGAACTCCCCGACCATGTTCTCTCTGCTCTGGTCCAAACAACCAGCTCTGAGCGCAGTGCTTTCCTCCCCCTCCGTGTCCGTTTCTGATCAACCCATGTCCCCAAACGTTGGGATCAAGACCTGACAGGTGCCAGGCAAGAAACGCGGCAAAGATGAGCAAGTCTGTGAAGGGATCCTTACAGAAGGGGAAACTGAGGCTCAGGGAAGGGGCGCGACTGCCCCAAGCCTGTCTGATGAACACTACCTGGTCTGAGCTAGTTCCAGAGTTGGGTGGGGTCTCAGGACTGAGCAGCCAGGGTTGACTGAGAGGGGAGGGGAGAGACTGTGGAGAGAGAGGCAGGGGAATTCAGAGATGGCGACAGAGAGAGACAGGCAGAAAGGGGAGCAGCAGAGGGTCTGAAGCACTGTACCTGCGGGCCGGGCGTCGGGGGCCCGGGCGGGGGGCCCCGGGGTCTCCAGCGCAGGCGAGACGGAGAAGCGGGAGAAGCACAGGGGGGGGCCTGGAGGGGGCAGGAGGGGGAAATCCTCCGCCCATTCGAAACTGCCTCCTAGCAGCGGGGTGGGGGCGCGGTGAGGGAGAAGAGAGGACGAGGTCAGACCCTCAGACGCTTTTGGAGCCCCTCACCTGCAGCTCCAGTCCTCCGACCCCGCCCCTCCTCAGGCACCTGCCTCCGCAGTCGGAGCCTGCGGCCCAGCCTCAGCAATGCCCCGCGCCAGCTCCGCCCCAGCTCTGCCCCACCTCCAGACCCCGCCCCAGCTCTGCCCCCTCCAGACCCCGCCCCAGCTCTGCCCCACCTCCAGACCCCGCCCCAGCCTTGCCCCCTCCAGGCCCTGCCTTAGCTCTGCCCCGCCTCCAGCCCCGCCCCAACCCTGCCCACTTCCAGGCCCCGCGCCCGCTCTGCCCCGCCTCCAGACCCCGCCCCAGCCCTGCCCCTTCCAGGCCCCGCCTTAGCCCTGCCCCGCCTCCAGACCCCGCCCCAGCCCTGCCCCCTCCAGGCCCTGCGCCAGTTCCGCCCCGCCTCCAGACCCCGCCCCTCCAGGCCCCACCCAGCCCCTCACCAAAGCCGCTGTCGTTGCTGGGAAACCCATCTCCGGGGGTGGCGGGGTGGGGAGGCGTCGGGGGCGCTGGGGGCGTTGACGGGTCCGTGTCCCCCTCGGGGGGGCCCTGGACGCTCAGCTCGTTGGTTGGCGTCTCCTGTGGAGGTAGAATAGGGGAGGCGAGAGGGGGCGAACCGTCACATCCCACCCACTGCATTCCCAAGAAGCAACAAAGCCTGCTAACATTTCTGGGGCTTCAGGTATCCCAATTTACAATCTCACCCTCTTTAGAGGTGGCTGGAGCCCCTAATCTGCCTTCAAAGACGCAGGTCGGCCTTAACCCCACCCCGGCCCGAGGCTCCTCCCCCGACCGCGGAGCCCCGCCCACAGCTAAGCACCCCACCATGGGTATTCTCTCCTTAACGCAATGATCCCATGGGGGCCCCCTAACCCAATATTGTCTCCATAAAAGCTGCCTCGTCTCCATGACCCCTAACTACTTCCGAGATCCCGGCCACGGGCGTCCAAGTTCGGGACGCAGAACCACCTGCTCCAAACCCCATCCCGCACACCCGACCCTCCCTCGGGCCCCTAAGTCCCGCCCCCTGAAGTGGCCCCGCCCCAGCCCTCCGAGCCCCACCCTTTGCTTCAGTGGCGCAGGCGTTTGCTCAGGACTCCGTCTCTTCTCAGGACCTCAGCCCAGTGTGCCCCCTCCAGGCTCACCTAGACCCATCCGCACTCACCTAGGCCCCAGTCCGTAAGCAGCATCCCGCTCACCCTTTTTCTTTTCACCGATATCCACCCAGCCTTAGTTACTCAGTCTGCAACCCACCTCCAAGCCCCGCCCCGGTTCACTAGCCCTGTCCATCTCCGAACTCACTCCTCCCGCATTTAGTAGCTAAACACTGCAAGCCGCGTCTCTTAAGCCCTACGTGCAGCCTCGCCACGGCCCGCCCCTAGCGGGTAAATCCCCTTCATCCCGAGCCTGCCTCTTTGCGTCTAACACTGCAGCGCCGGTCGACAACCCCCGACCCAAACTTCACTTGGCTCCGCCCCCGCCGCCCAGACCACGCCCCAACCTTCTCCACGCTTTCTCCCTAGCTTCTCAGGGCTCCGCCCTGACCACCAGGTGTCTCCCCCGCCTCCCCTCCAGATCCCTTCCCACTCTCCCACCCCCCAACCCCCCCCCCCCCCCCCCCCGGCGCTCTGCCCCATCGCGGGCCTCACCCTACCCCTGACTCCAGGCCTCAACCCCGCCCCGGGGCGGGCCCATCCTCCAGGACCCGACCCGTACCCGTCGTCCAAGTCCGCGCCGGTGCCCCCGGCCACACTCTCCCCAGCCCCGCCCTCGCCCCGCCGGCCCCTCCCCTCCCCGGGCCGCGCACCTGGTCGAAGAGGTAGACGGTCACGTCCCCGTGGAAGGAGACCATCTTGCGCTTCCTCTCCAGCTCGCTGTCCTCGGGCTCGTCGGCCCCGCGCGGAGACTTGAGCAGCCCCCGCAACGGGCGGGCCGCGTCCGCGTCGGCGCTGCTCACCACGACGGGCACCGGGGCTGCCCGCGCCCTCCCGGGGCCCCGCGGCCCCGCCGCCGCGCCCGCCGCCGCCGCCTCGTCCTCCTCCTCCTCGTCCTCGTCCTCGTCCTCCCCGGCCTCCTCCGCCGGCCCCGGCGCCCCCGCCCCGCCGGCCTCCCCGCCAGCCGCCCCGGCGTCCGCGCCCTCCCACGGGGGTCGCCGCGGGCCCGGCCCCGGGAACGGCGTGAGCGTGAGCGGCGGCAGCGCCAGGGAGAGCCGCGAGAGCTTGGCTGCGAGGGGAGAGACCCGGTGAGCCGCTGCTCCCGGGGAAACTGAGGCATGCCCTCCCGCCTCGCCGTGTACCCTCGGGCCACCTCGGGTCACGAGACGAGCCTCGGTTTCCCCTCCTGTGAACCAAAGGACCGCTCTGGGGCCCTTCTGCACGGCCAACGCTCTCCTCGACTCCCCAGTCAGTGTTCAGGTCACACAGCTCCCACCTCGCTGTGCCGCCCACCAGGCCTGAGTGCCCTGGGCCTGTTAGCCTCGCCAGGCCCTGTCCACTGTCCACACCTCATTCTGACTTGGCCTCCACCCAGCCACTCGGGCCACCTCCCCGTTCCTCCCACCTCTGAGCCTTTGCAGAGGCTGTTCCTTCCGCCTGGAACTTCCTTTTCTAATTCAAGTCCTGTTCCTCCTCCAGCTCAGACCGGGCTTTCAAGCCTTCAGAGCTCGCCCAGGAGGTCAGGCCGGGCCGGCCGCTCAGCACCCCGTAATAGCTCCTTCCGAGCAGATTATCTCAGCATGTGGCTGTATTTCTGTGGGGAAGTGACTCACGTTTGCCTTGTCATATTACAGAGTCTTGAATTGGGCTCAGTCTGGCTGCACCCCTCCCCCCCCCCCCCCCCGGCGTATAGAAGCCCGCAGCCAATATCTGTGGGATTCGTGAATGAATGTTCCTGCTCTGTGATGTCGACCAAGCTACTCTCCCTCTCTGGCCTTCGACCGCCAGACAAGAGCAGGGTGTCTAACCACTCCAGGGTTTTGCCCCGCCCTAAGACTCCCTGATCTCAGCCTGCTGGAAGGCAAGGACTTTCCAAGTCCCAGGTCACTTGCTGGGTGCCCCAGGGCAAGCAGATCCACCTCTCCGAGCCTCTGTCTCCTTGCTGGTCAATGGCCAGGGGCCGCCCATTGCTCCATTAGTGCAGAGGTAAATGGTGTGACAGGGGCAGTGGTGGGGTGAGGGTCAAGGCTTAGCAGGGAGAAAGCTTGGGTGTGGATCGGGTCACTCTCCACCCTTTGTTCACTCCATTCCTCTTCACTGGCCTTTTGCTGTTCCCCCAGCATGCCAAGTCAGTGCCCATCTCGGTGCCCTCCGCCCGAAACACCCGGCCCCCAGATGTCCACCCAGCTTACTTCCTTCACATCTGCTCAAAAGTCACCTCCTTGAGGCCTTCCTTGACCATCCATCTCAGGGCGATGGGGTTGGGGGCTGTGAGGGAGCTCTGAAGGAGCCCCCGGGAAGGACAGGGTGATAGCCTTTGGAAATCAGGAAGGCTTCCCAGGGAAGGGGAAATTTGAGTGGGGTCTTGAAGGATGCGTAGGAGTTCATGCACTTAAAAAAAAAAGGCGGGGGGGAGCTATTCCCAGCATCTTCCCACCCAGCAACACGGTCCCCCAGCAATCCTCTGAGGCATCTTAGCTGGTCAGCCCCTGACACTTTCATGCTGCCTGGGGACTTTCCTGACACGGCTACCTGTAAACTGCCCACAACCATCTCAAGGAAGTGGTATCATTCTAATACCATGGGCCTCGAGGAAGGAAAATTCTGTGCTCAGCTCCCTTCCTGACCTTTCCCTCCTGATAAACAGGAGTCAGGCTCCTCTGGTAAACAGTCGATAACTTTACCCTCAAATGTGATGGTGAGGCCGCCAAGACAGCACAGGGCCCAGTCACGTATAACCTTCATACTGATATTTAAGGAAACCGGCCCGGTGGGTGATTCCACTGAAGCTACAGCCCTTTGCTCCCGTCTAAACAGGGGCCGTTTACCTTTCTCTTAAATCAGTCCTCCTCTGTGACAAGCCATTTTCTGCATTCCTACCAAAGCTCAGTTTCCAGAAAAAGCAGGTCTACAGTTTTCAGGCCACCAGGAGCACCAGGTGGGGGGCAGGGCAGAGTTTGCCGCTCCCCGGGGTCCCAGCTTTGGGCGGCTCGGGGCCTGACACCCAGGACAGATGCCTCAACTTGGAAACTTTAAACCAGAGATCACACACTGGCGCCCAGAACAAGGATAATCTTCGTGTGATTAGTTTCAACCACTAAACGCCCCAGGACTCTGGTTTCAAAGGGAAAGGCACCAGATCTGGCCACGCCAGGTGGGCATTCCCGCGTGGAGCTGCGAAGTGGCTGCCTTTCCTCCCCTGGCTCCCACCGAACCTCTCCCAGGCGACTGCTTCCGTCCCCCCAGTACTGTCTGGCCCCCCACGGGCATCTGAGTTTGAGACCCCGGGTCTAAGTGAACTGCGATTATAAAAAAGCAGGTGGGGCGCCTGGGTGGCTTAGTCGGTTAAGCGTCTGACTTTCGCTTAGGTCATGATCTCGCGGTTCGTGGGTTCGAGCCCCGCGTCGGGCTCTGTGCCGACTGCCAGCTCAGAGCCTGGAGCCTGTTTCAGAGTCTGTGACTCCCTCTCTCTCTGACCCTCCCCTGCTCACGCTGTCTCTCTCTCTCTCCTAGAAATAAATAAAACATTAAAAAAATTTAAAAAAATAAAAATAAAAATAAAAAAGCAGGAGCTTGGGCGTGCCAGGGCCTGAGCTAAAGTCCTCCGAAGCCCTAATGTTTAAGCTTCCCAGCCCTATCAGGTGGATGCTATCCTCGTCATCCATTTTTGGCGGGGAAACTGAGGCACAGAGAAGTAAGGTCGTTTGTCCAAGGCCACAGAGCTACACAGGGATTTGAGCCCAGGCTGCGTGGCTCCAGGCTCTGCTCCCATTATTGCCAGCCCGACTTGTCTGCCACCCAGGAGCCTGAGACTGTCTGCTTGGCCGTACTTCTCGGAAGGAGCCAGGCCTCGGCCCCCAACCTCCCTCACCTTGCTCCCAGCAGCCTCCTCACCTTTGATCTGCTCGCTGTTCCCCTGAGGAGGTCCCAAGTCCAAGAACAGTCGTGGCATCTCGGGGCCCTTCCTCTCGGGTTTGGGGGGGTCCCCGTCTGTGCTGGGTGCTGTGTCTCCGCCGGGCCTGCTGTCTGGGACCCCGGGCTCTCCCTCGGAGGCCACCTCCGGCCTGGCTCTCTGGGGCGCTGGCTCCGGCCTCCTCGGCTGGGCTTCCGGCGGCGGCGGCGGCGGTGGCGGCGGCCTCGTGCTGTCTACCCATCCGGCCTTTGCGTCCACGCCGCTTCCGAGGCCGCCGCCGGGGACCATCCCCATGCCCACTGGGGCTCGGCCCCCACTCCCGAGGTCCAGCCTCCCAACCCCGGGGGCTTTCGGTGCCCCCCCAGTCTCGGGGGCTCTCCTCTCGGTCCCGGGTTCCAGCACCCCGCTCCTGAGGGCTGGGCCAGGGGGGCCAGGGGCTGTCTCCCCGCCGTTCCGGGCCAAGGCCACTGCGCCGGGCTCGGGGGCTCTCTCCAGCGAGGTCTCTGGGGCTGGCACCCCACTCTCGGGCGCCTTCTCCCAGGGCCCGGGGGCTCTCCGAGGCCCAGTCTCTGGCAGCCTCTCCGTGTTCCTGGGGAGTCTCAGGCCCCCATTCTCGGACAGTTTCTCCTCGATCTTTGGGGGTGTCAGGCCCCCATTCGCCAGCACTTTCTCTTCTCTCTCGGGGGACCTCAGCTCCCCATTCTCCAACACTTTCTGCTCCCTCCTTGGCGGTGTCACCTCCCCATTCTGCAGCACCTTCTCCAGTGCTTTCTCGTCTCTCTCTGGGGTCCCTGGGCCCCCATTCTCCGCCACCTTCTCCTCGATGCCCGGGGCTCTCTGTCCCCCGTTCTCCAACACTGTCACCCCGTTCATGGGGAAGCTCGGGTCCTCGATCGGGCTTGGGGCTTTCTTCCCGCTGCCCAGGACTGTGGGGTCCCTGCTCGGGCCCGGGGCTTTCTCTCTGTTCCCGGGACCTCTCCCCACCTTCCTGGGTCCCGTCTCTCGGGGGTTTGCCCCCTTCTCCCCCAGGAGGTTCCTTGTCACGTCCTCCCGCAGGGACATCAGCAGCTGCTCGGTGCTCACTTGAACTACGAAGGTCGGCTTCTCCCGGGTCCCCGGCAGCGGGAGGGGACCCGGGTCTGGGGGTGGCCGGGGCGCTCCCGGGTCGGGGGGCTCGGGGGGAGCCCGCGGTCGGGGGACCCCTTCCTCCTCGGCTGCCCCCCCGCCTGGGAAGGCTCCCTCGGGGGAAAAAGGGGTCTCGGTCTCGTAGCCGCTGTCCCCCGGCTTGGGGCCCGGAGACGACAGGCCTGAGCCGGGACTGGCCACGGCCGAGGGAGGGTCGGGGGACACGGCCGGGTCCGCGGGGGCCCGGGGAGGTGGCGGCGGGGGGGGGGGAGCGGGAGGTGGCCCCCGCCCGGGGTACTGGGGCGCCGCCGCCCCCATGAGGGGGTCCAGAAACTCGGGGGGGGCCGAGGCGGGGGGGGCCAGGGGCAAGTCGGCGAGGGAGCCCCGCTCTGCGCGCAGGGACGAGTCGTCCTCTGGGGGATGGGGGCAGCCAAGAGCGGGGTGGCCCCCCCAGCCAGCAACGGCATCTCCCCGCTCCAGGGGCAGGCAGGAGCAGGCCCCCTCCCGGCTGCACAGGGGACAGGGCAGGGGTCCCCGGCGGCTGGGGCCGCCCCCAAGGCTGCTGCTGTCTTCCCCCGGGGAGCTGCCCTCCTCCTCCTCCTCCTCCTCCTCTGCCCACGGGGCAGTACCCCGCTCCCCCAGCACCTCGGCGGGGTCTCCCGCCAGGGTCTCCCCGGCGCCTCGGCCCTCGGGGTCCCAGCCACTCAGGAGGAAGCTGCCTGACGCTGAGGACTGGGCCGGGAAGGGCCGAGCTGCAGGGAAGAGGGGGGAGGCCCAGGTCTCGGACACCAGCTGGGGGACCTCGGAGGGGGCCTGGGAGGCCTGGGGCGCAGGCACTCCTGGGTCCAGGGGGTCCCAGTCATTGGGGAAGAGGGGCTCGGGCGGGGAGCCGTGCTCCTCCAGGCGGATGTAGTACTCGCTGCTCACCGAGGGGCTGCGGGCGCTGATGACCGGCAGCACGCTGGGCGTGGACAGCGCCTCATAGAAAGGGTTGGAGGGGTTGGCGTGGGGCGCCGGGGGCGCGGACGCCGGCTGCCAGGGGGGCGCCCCCCCACCCCGGCCGGCCCCCCGCCGCGCCTTCTCCCACAGGCACTCAAGGTTGAGGCCACGGCTGCTCTCAGTTACCGTGAGCACATCGTCGGGGTCGGCCCCAGGGAAGCCATCCAGAAGGGGGAACGGGGAGGAGAGGGTCCCCGGGCGGGGCGCGCTGTGCTGGGGGGGCCAGGGCCAAGGGAAGGGGCCGTCTCGGGGTGGGGGTGGTGGGGGCGGGGGCCGCGGGGGGCGCTCAGAGAGCAGGTAGGTGAGCTGCAGTTGGAGGTCAGAAGCCGAAGGGCGCTGGGCAGGTGGCCGCCAGCAGGACTGAAGGATGTCGTACCTGGGGGAGAGGGTGGGGGCGCAGGCGAGTGAGGCAGAGTCCCAGTGCGAGGGTGGAGGGCTCCCGGGGCGGGGGGCAGGGAGAGTCCAGAGAGAGGACTGAGATCCAGAGAGAGGGGAGGGGAACAGAGACCCGGTGTGTGCATGTGTGTGTGTGTGTTACAGAGATGGGGGGACGATAGGGGACAGACATCAGGAAGAGGGGACAGCAGCAGATGTGAGGAAGTGAGGGTTAGGTGGCCTTCCCGTTTGGGCCATGAGTCCTGGGACCAGAGATAAGCAAACACCCTGGAGAAACCAGGGTTCAAGTACCAGCTCAGCCCCTGCCTGCTTCAGTTTCACCCCCTCCAAGTAGCAGATGCTGGCAACAGGTGTGGGGGCGGCCCCACTCCACGGGATGGGGGTGTAGCGAGTGGGAGTGAGATTGTGGGCGGTGTATATGGCATTGAGGGGTTCCGGGACATCCTGGTGGGGGAATGGGAGGGTCGGGGGGCCGGGGCTCAGGCCCTGCCCTCACCAGTAGTCCGCATAGGGCAGCTTGAGCCTCGGCCGGGCCAGCTTGACGTGCTGCTGGCGGACCACGAAGGCGAGGACCTCCTCATCTGACAGGTGGCGGTAGGGCTGAGCCCCAAACTCGAAGAGCTCCCACAGGGTCACCCCCAGGGACCTGAGGGGAGCAGAGGGCAGAGAGAGGTCAGAGCCGTGCCCAGCCCCGCCTGGGGGTTTCCACAGCTATACCCCCCCCCCCACCTACCCCGCCACCCTTCCTCCCACAGGGTCACCCCCAGGGACCTGAGGGGAGCAGAGGGCAGAGAGAGGTCAGAGCCGTGCCCAGCCCCGCCTGGGGGTTTCCACAGCTATTCCCCCCCCCCCACCTACCCCGCGACCCTTCCACCTTCCTTGCCGCCCTCGGGGCCCCCTCACCAGATGTTGCTCTCGCGGCTCTGGTCCACCACCATGAAGGTCCCGTGCAGCTCCCCAAGGAGTTCGGGCGCCGCCCAGCGCAGCGGGATCCACAAGCGCTCGGGGGTCAGGTAGTAGTCCTCCTGGCGGGGTCAGGCCGGAGCGGCGTCAGGCGGGGCGGGCGCTCCCCCCCCCTCCCCGCCCTGATGGAGGGCGGCCCCCACCTTGTAGTTGCTGTGGGCTAGCCCGTAGTCTCCGATGCGCACGGTGAGGTCGGAGGTCAGCAGGCAGTTGCGCAGGGCCAGGTCGCTGGGGGCGGGGCAAGGACGCGAGGTGAGAAAGGGAGCGCCTGGGACAGACCACCCACCACGCCCACACCCCGCCCACTTTCCAGGCCCCGCCCCTGCCTCTTTTCCCTCCGCCTATTCGCCTACCCTGATTCCTCCGCCTCCCCAGGCTTCCTCCCCTCTTGACTCCTCCTTCTCCTCTATAACTCCTCCCCAGGATCCTCCCCCTCTCCTGACTCCTCCCCTTCATGGCTCCTCCCCCTGCCCTCTGTGACCCCTCCCCTCCCGATTCCGCCTCCTCTCCTGACTCCTCCCTCTCTTCTTCTGACCACTCCCATCTATGGCTCCTCCCCCCTCCTCTATGACCCCGCCCCTCTCCTGACTCCTCCCCTCCGTAGCTCCTCCCCTCCCGGCCCCACCCTCTCGCGAGCTCCATTGAGTCCTTTCCCTGTGGCCCCTCTCCCACCCGCTTAGCCTCGCCTCCTTCCCCTAAGTTGTACCCTACACACTCCTCCCGCCGCTCCGCTCCCGGCAGCCACCTGTGCACGTAGTTGTGGGAGTGGAGGTGTGCCAGCCCGCGGGCGATCTCCAGGCCCATCCTCTGCAGTGTCCGCAGATCCCGTGGGGGCAGCTCAGGGGACAGGCCCTCAGGGGGCCGCTGGGCGCGGAGGTAACGCTTCAGGTCCCCCTGGGAGGGAGGGGAGGGCGGGATCGGGGCCATCAGTCCCCCTTCCAGGACTCCACACATCCAGCCAATCCGTGGCGAGGATGGGGGAGGCCTCTGCCCTCAGTGGGCAGCCCCTCTGAGCCTCAGTTTCCCCTGCTACTTAGGAGATCATAACAACAGAACCCAGCTCGCATGCTAGTTTGCCGCAGGCCGTCGGAGGGAGTGCTCATCTACAGTAAACGCTCACGAAACGTCCGCTCATGTCACACACATTATTGCCAAAGATTCCTAGGACCCTAGGCATGCTCGCAGCCCCCAGCGCATCCGCCCGCCCTCTGCAGACTCTCACCAGTTGACAGAACTCCATGATCAGCAGAAAGGGCAGAGTCTCCACACAGACGCCCAGGCACTGGAGGACATTGGGATGCTGCAGGCTCCTGGGGGGCGGGGGGAGGTGGCAGGGTCAGGACATAGCCCCTTCCGCAGACCTCTGTCGCACCCCAGCCTCCCTGGCTAACCAAAGTGTCGCTTCGATCTCTTTGGTCTGGGTTTCTTCGCCTCCAGTCTCCCGGCCACACCCCCACTCACACCGCCTCCACACGCCCCCTCCTCCCCAGGTGTCCATCTCAGGGCTGCCCCACTATCCCCCCAGTTCCCAGGCCAGACTCCTGGCCCCCCTTCCCCTTCACTTCACTCCCTCCCCTCAGCCTCAGCCCCTTCCCTCCCCACAGTCTGGCTGGAGCCTCCTTCTCATCTCCTAGACTCTCTTCTCAGCCTCCTCCCAGCCTCCCTGCCTCCGGTCTCTCCCCTGCGGTCTGTCTCTGACATGCCACTCGCCTGCTCGCAGCCCTCCGTGGCTCCCCTGCACCTGGGACAAAGCAAAACTCACTCCCGTCTTTCCCTGAACTTCCTCAGCATCCCTCCTCCCCACCCCATGCATCCATCGCCTCAGACACGCAGGTGCCTTTGCACTTGCACTTCAGCCTGTAATGAGCCCTCCGCTCAGCAGAGTCCTCCCCATCCCTCGGGCCTCAGCTTCAACGTCATTTGCCCAGGACACTGCAATGACCGCAACACCCCCTCCTTTATCCTCACACTGTGGTTAAGAGTCAGGCGGATATTGAATCCTGAGTCCACTCTTTTTTGAAAAGTAATCTCCACACCCAACATGGGGTCCACTCTCACAGCCCCGAGATCAAGAGTCGCACACTCCACCGACTTGAGCCGGCCAGGACCCCCCTGCGTCCTCCGTTGCCGGGGTGGTGGGGAGTAACCTCAGAGAAATCACCTCACTTCTCCGTGCCTCAGTTTTCCTCAGCTGTAAAATGGGGACAGGAAGAGTAATGTCCCTCCCTCAAGAGGACTTGAATGGGATCGGAGGGGAGCGGCCACACAGGGCAAGGCCCTTGCTATCATTACTGCTTTTACGTTAGCATGTTAACATAACGGTTTGATTTTCAGGCGGCCCCGCGTTTTTCCTGCCTCAGGTGCAGCTGACTCTTCCCCCTGCCCGGAGCACGCTTCCCACAGTGCTGGCGTGACCGAGCCCTCTTTGTCAACTGCCCCTCTCCCTGATCATCCATAGCTCCCCTCTCTATATGAGCAGCCTTCTCTCCCTCTGACTCTTCTCAATTTTTTCTTCCTTGTGTATTGCTTCTCTCCTTCACTAGGGGGTGAGCTCGGCTAGGACAAGAAACTTGGGCTTTTTGTTCGCGTGGTCGCGGTCCCTGTACCTGGGGGGAGGGGGAGAGGGGGCTCCGTAACAACGTGCACAAGGAAGGATTTGACCCGGATACACGGCCTGGGGGGCCCGTAGGACAATTAGAACATTCTGGCCTTGCAGCCCCAGGGCCTGGCTCGGGGTAGGTGTGCGCAGAGTTATTTCCGTGGAGTTACTCTCCGGCCCCTCACCCCCGGGTGGGTCTGGCGGGAGGCAGGGGCCGGTGAGCGCTCCTGGTTGGTCCGAGACTCGTGAAACAAAGTTCCTAAAGCTTCCAGCACGTACTGGGGAACTGGAAAAGCAGCTGGAGCTCGGAACGTGGGGAGATTCAGGAAGGCGGGTGTGGACGGGTGCTCGGATGCACCTGCTAACCCGGCCCAGGCGGGCCACTTCTGCTCTCAAATCCTCCCGCAACCCCGCGGGCCGGGATGACGTTTCCCATTTAATCCAAGAGGGAATGGAGGCTCGGAGAGGCGAAGTGACCCACCCACACAGGGTCACCCAGCTGGACACGGTGGCTAAGCGGGGACTGGATCTCAGGTCTCTGGCTCACTCAGCCGACGTCCACAAAGGGCCAATGGACACCTCCCCCCCCTCCGAGCTGCTGGTGCTGCCCTGCCCTCGCCAACGGAACCTTCCGTGCAGGCGGGAATGTTCTAGATCTGAGCTGCCGAACAGGGGCGCCCCTGACCATGTGTGGCTACTGAGCCCTGGAGACGAGGTGGGTGTAGCTGAGGAAATGAATTTTTAATTTGATTTCATTCTATTTCAGATAAATTTAAATAGCCATATGTGGCGAGTGGTTGCCAGCATGCCAAATAAGCAAATAAACAGGAGAAATAAATGACAAACTAGGATACGTGTTATGAAGGAAACGCATGAATCGATGTAAGGGAGCATCCCGGGGCCCTCCGTATGTGTGTGAGGGAAGGTCTTTCTGAGCAGAGACCTAAGGAAGGGAAGAGAGCCCACCATCTGGAGCGGTGCGTGGGTGAGCCAGGAGTGATATTCTAGACAGAGGGAACAGCAAAGACAAAGGTCCTGAGGTAGAGACTGACATGGGAAAGGATTGGTAAGAGGCCAGGGTGGCTGGGGCATGGGGTCCAGGGGCAGAAGGGGAACAGGGGCAAGACTTGCAAGGCCTGCGGGCTGTACAGAGGAGTGGGCCTTCGTCTCGTAGGCAATAGGGAGCCATGGGAGGTTTTAGAACATGAAGGTGATAAAATCCAGTGTCTGAATCTCTCAGGGTACAGCCCACTTTTACAACCGTCTGATGAAAGGCCTCTGTATACATATCCTTTCGGTGACAGGGTAATTACTACCTCACAATCCATTTAGGTAGCAAATGTTTATCTAGTTCTTCTCTAGAAGCCCTTAGAGCGGAGGGGAGACCGAGGAAGGGACGCTCGGACAGGGTCCTGCTTTCCCAGACCTAACAGTAGAGTAGGGGTGGGAGGAGGGGTAAGGCAACAGAGCTCCTCAAAGCCCCCGTGAGAATGTTCGGGCTTCCCGGACTCACTTTCTAGATGAAGATACTGAGGCTCAGAGAGGGAGAGTGTGTTCACCAAGTGGCACAGCCAGGAAGACGGAGATCCAGGATTCCAGCCAGGTTGGACCCCGCGCTATGCTCCTCCCACTCCCAAAGGTTACCAGGCCCATATCTGCGGGCCTCCAGGGCCCACATCCGCGGAAAAGTCGCCCGTACCTGTATGGCTGCGCCTCCGAGATGAACTTGCGCTGCTCCA
The DNA here is from genome assembly GCF_003009895.1 of Hyaena hyaena. Lineage (NCBI taxonomy): Eukaryota > Metazoa > Chordata > Mammalia > Carnivora > Hyaenidae > Hyaena > Hyaena hyaena. The sequence goes on along the minus strand of NW_024080641.1, from coordinate 2,286,176 downwards.
AGGGCCCCGCGCTGGCTCGGAGCTCCTTCACCACCACCTGGGCTGGGGTGTAGTCGGAGAAAATCTCTCCCAGGATCACCTGGTCAAGGGGGACCCGGGAGTCAGTGCCCGCAGTGTCCCCAGCCCCAGCCCCAGGACCACCTCCCCACCAGTGCGTAGCTCCAAGTCCCCCCTCCTCTCCAGCCTCTCCCTTCGAACCCCACCACCCGTGTTCGCCATCAGACGCCAGGATGAGAGACTCACGGGCCCAGAGTCCGATGGATGCAGGGACGGATGGAAGGATGGACAGACGGACGCGTGGAGAGCCAGGTGGCCAGGCAGAGTGGTCAATGGAGTGAGGAGGGAGGCGCCGACTGACAGATGTGGGGGGGATGGGGTAGGTGGGAGCAGGTGAGCGGTGGACAGAGGTGAGGGCCCTGGGTGCGCGGAGGGCCAGGGGACAGATGAGAAGTGGCGGGAGCAGGGGGGATGGACACAGAACAGGAGCACAGCCCTGAATTGTACGGACCCCCCCCCCCCGCCTCCCACCCCCAGCCCCACTCACCTTCCCAAACCAGCCACTCCCAATCTCTTGTAAGTAGCTGAGGTGCTGGCGGCTCAGGCCCAGGGGGGTGGTCATGTCTGGGGTAGGGGGGAAAAAAGGGGAGGCCTCTTAGTCTCTCTCCCCTCCTAAATGCCACTGACACCCCTCCCCCAACTCAGTGGGGACTGGGGTCAAAGCAGATACCAGTCTCTTTTCATTGGCTGCCCCAACATTCCATGTTGGGATCTCAGCCTCCTCATTGGCTGTCCACGGGCTCCCAGCATCCAATCAGTCCTTCCCGTTGGCGTTTCAAGATCCAATGACGTGGCTTCAGCCTGCCATTGGCTGCCTCTGAGACTGAGATCTAGGCTGACCTCACCGGAGGGAGCCCCACCAACTTCCCCACTCCCGGTTTTGGATTAAGCTATGGCTTCCACCGAGACGATCTCTGACTCCCTACGTCTGCTTCCAAGACTCTGCGACTCCCGCCTCTGCCTTGCCCTTTGGCTGCCTGAGACCTCGGCTCCCCGGCCCCCGTGGGAAGACCTTCAGGGTTTTCCACCCTGGCCCCTGGGACTATGGGACCCTAGTCAAGGAGGGCCGAGTACCTGAGTGTGAAGGCTGCGGGGCAGGCATCGGCAGGGAGACCTCAGCCAGCGGGAGAATGTAGACGTCGGGCAGCGACTGTGAGGAGGAGGTCTCCTCCGCCGGGGGAGTGTACTCCCCGGAGCAATCCTCCCCTTCAGGGTTCTCAAACTCCTGGGGTCGGGAGGGGTCGGGGGGGGAGAACGCAGGGCTGAGACACGCCATCGTCCTTTTCGTCAGTTGCCTTCCCATCTTTCTCAGAACAGTCCCCCGATTTTCACCCCAAGACTCCGGATCTTGCCAAAACTCCAGGCCAGAAGGTTCTCTTAGGCTTACTGCCCCTCTTCCCCCACCAACTACTTAGTCTGGGGGACAAGGCCTTCCTGGGGTCTTCTTCCCCACTTGAATCCCCGCATGCACCTCACCTTGAAGCCGACATCACCCCGTTTGCAACACAGACAGGTGAGGAGGAGAAAGATGAAGGCCAGCAAGCCGGAGCAGGAAATGAGGACCACGGCGTAGGGAGGAGCCAGAGGGGCCCGGCCCAGGGCAAATCCATCTGTGGGCACAGCGCTGGGCTGGGGTCCCGGCTTCAAGCCCCAAGCTCCCGGACTCCACGTCCCTCCTAGCCGGGCCAGTGGTGACTACAATTCCCATAATGCTCCGCAACCAGGGGCTCCTTGGCAGAGGAGCCGGATGGCCCGGCGCATTGTGGGAGTTGTAGTTTGAGGCCTTCTCAGGTGGTTGGGTTGGGGGTGGGGTCCCTTCTCTAGCCCTAAGCTGGGACCCCCCCCCCAATCACCTCACCGCGGGCTTGGATGACTTCCAGTGAGGACTGAAGGAAAGAGGTATAATAGTGGAGTCGGGAGCTCTCAGAATTTAAAATACGCTCCAGTCTCGTTCCCCCCTATTTGGACAAGAAGAGGAGCCCCCCAGCTGCAGGCTGGGAGAAGATTCTTGCCCCACGCTGGAACCCCCTAGTTACGGGGGTTGAGGCCTATGTCTTCTAGGCGCTCGTGGAGCACACACACGTCCTCTGTCCCCAACCCAAGCACCTGAGCAGGGAACTCCGCAAGCCCTCGGTCTCCCCCAAAGCCAGCGCCAGCCTCCTATGCCGTGTCCCCCTTAGAAATAGTATCCTCTCCTCTGCCCCCAGCTCTCCCAGCGGCCCCGGCCTTCCCGGCTGCCTGCACACACCTGCACACACATATGCGTGCGCAAACACACATGTTGCCCAGACGGACCCCCTCCCCACCCAGCCCCCAGCCTTCCTCCCACAGGCCTTGCTGACAGACGCACCGTCCCCGCGGCTCCGCGGGCCCCGGCTCGGCTGCGGGGAGGCGCGCACGCAGGTGACGGGGCCGGGGCGCCGCGGACAGACCCCACGGGCAGGCCGGGGTGGGGGCGGGGGCCGCTGGACAGCGGGATGGCCGGACAGACTCACCGGGGTGGGCCGGGGACGCCAGGCAGCCGGAGGCGGAGACGGCCGCGAGGAGGATGAGGGCGCTGGGGGCAGGCATCTTGTCGAGGATGGAAGGGAGGTGGAGGTGGTGGCGGCTGGGGAGGAGGGGGGGGCGGGCCCTCAGCCCCCAGCCATGGGGACCCGCGCGACCCTGGCCTCCCCCCGGCCCAGGAGAGGGGCAGGAGACGCAGGACAGGGGGAGGGAGGGGCTGCTTACTGGCTCAGGTACCCCCCTCCCCCTCTTTGAAGGGACAGACAGATGAAGGGATGGAGAGGCGGACAGAGGAGAGGAGCTGGGGAGCCGGGGTTGCTGGGGTGGGGGGGGAGAGGGTAGGTTGGGGGGGGAGAATGAGGGCCCCGCCCCCGAGGGCAGCCAGGATTGGGGGAGCAGAGAGCCTGTCAGAGGACGGGTGGGAGGAGGGAGGATGGAGGGAGGATGGAGCGTCGTCATGGCAACTGGCTCCCAAGTAGCATTGGCTGCCAGGAGGGAGGGGAGGAGGAGGGACAGACAGGGACCAGCAGACCCTTGCGGGGGGCGCAGGGCCCACAGTGCCGGGCCGGGACTCTGCCGGGACGCGCCACCAGCACGGACACGTGTGCTCCACGCCAAGATGCAGATGTCAGGCAGTCACTCGCAGCCACACATGCCTGCCACGCGTCGCAGAGACCCTCCTCGGCACACATCCCATACAAAGGTGGACAGCCATCGGCAGACGGGGACACGTACACGTCACACACAAAGACGCAGGGACGGCGGGCTGCACCGGGAAGGCACAGGCAGGCCGGCCCCGGCGCAGATGCGCCCTGGCACACAGGGACAGCGGGGCATCGCGGAGACCCGCGCGCGCCACGAAGCACCCACAGACAAAGATCCGCGCGGACGCCGCGGCGACAGGGCGAGACACACAGTCACAACGCACAGACATCCCACGGGTGGGCAACAAAGAGCACCCGTAGCTGCCGGCATCACAGACACAGACACAGCCCCGCACATCACACACACACACACACACACACACACACACACACACACCGACGCGCAGATGCCGGACACGAACATGGATACACGTACCACAGGCGCGAATATGCGCGGACCCGCAGCAGGTGCACAGAGAGACTGTCTATCACAGACACAAAAACACACAGCACATACCTATTCACAGCTGCACGAAAGATACACACAGCTCTCACACGGACCCACATGTCACATACCCCGGTACACACCGACAGTCCCAACTGATATGTAGACACGAACATGGCATTCCCAAAGCATGACACATGTATACAAAGCCACCCAAGGCAGGCACAAAAATGCACACACATCCATCATTCACTGATGTATCCAGACACGTACCGTATATGAATGTGCTCAGTCATACACATTATACATAAACAGGTGGACCCACAACGTGGGCACACAACTGCCTAAACACAAAGATACACACGTCACCTCCCTAAACACATGGACAGACACATCGCAGATACACACGCTGCATTTCATACAAGGTTGCAGAGACACATTACCCAGTCATTTACACACAGCACACAGGGACACACAACATATATCAAGATGCAGACATGCGCCTACATAGAAAGACGCACACACACATCACAAATACCCACGTTTCCTATGAGGTTACGCGACCATCACGTATCCAGACACTTGCCTCATACAAACGATGCATAGTCATAGTTTATTTTATTTTTATTTATTTATTGCTACGAGCCAGGCACTGTGCTCGGGCGCTTTACACGTATTACCTTTTAATCCTCACAACAGCCCTCTGAGACGGGTACTTTTATCATCCCCATCGTACAGATGAGGAAACTGAGGCCAGGCGAGGTGCGGTTCCCCTAGCCCAAGGCACAGAGCCGGGAAGTGGCAGAGTTGGGTACTGGAACTCGGTCCATAGACAGAACAGACAAGGACATGCACATCGCGTGCCAGGCCGCCGCCGTCGGGGGGCTCACACCCTACACCCCACCCCACAGCCCACCCCCACCCTCGAGCCGCAGACACCCAGAAGCACGGACTCCCAGGTCGCGCGCGGACGTCCCTGCTGCCGTCCGGGGGCACCTGCGACGCGTCCCTCCGGAGTGAGGCCGGCCAGGAGCTGCGCAACCCAGACGCAGCCTCACAGCGCCCCGCGGAGGCGACCCGGGCGCCCCCTCCCCTGCTTGTCCGTCCCGTCCCCGCCCCCACCCCCAGCAGGGGCTTGAGACACCCCCCTCCCCGAGGGGCGCAGCGGGGACTGGCGGCTCACGAACCCCGCAGAGCACAGCCCTCCCCATCTGGGGTCCAGGGTGTTGGGGGAAGGTGCTGCCTCTAGGCGAGGGAGGGGGTATCTCACTGGGGAAACTGAGGCACGTTCATCGCGCGAGGAGGCGTGGGGGTTAGAGGGCGCCGCAACCACGGCTGGAAGGCGAACTAACCGTTATGCGGGGGGAGAGATCGAAATTGGGGGCTGGGGAGGGAGCGCTCTAAAGATGCAATTAACTGCCCCCGTGGCTGAAGGGCACAGAACCTGGCGAGCGCAGAGGCTTATGGGAAGTGTAGTCCCAGCCCCGAGGCTTGTGGGAAGTGGAGTTCTGGTTTCATCCAGAAGGGCGGCTCGGGTTAACAGCCTCCCGGCAAGGAAGCGGCCCCCGGAGCCGGGGGTCCGCTGCCCGGGTCTTTGGAAACGACGAGGAAAGGGTTCTTGAGCCCTAAGGAGCGGCACAGACGGGGCTGCCGTCCTAACACTGTCCCGGGCTCTAGCTGTGTGTTCTTGTATTCGTGCAACAAACCTTTATTAAATGCCTACTGTGTACTCAGCCAGGCCCTCCGCTAGAATTTGGGCTTGCAAGCAAGTAGCAAGTCAAACCCTTCCCTGCCCTGCACGGGGGGCTTGTCACAGGGGCTTCTGGAGGTTCCGCTGGAGTTTTTCAGGCTGTGAGCCGTGAGCCATTACTGGGGTGTGACCTCTAGAGTTTTGTTGGAATATGAAACAGAATAATTTAGAACATAGCAGAGTGTCTGATTGCTGGGGGTGGGCTTATCCATGCAGGGAACTTCTATTTCTGATAGATCCCTTACCTGAAGCCCTGGGGCCAAGTGTGCCCTGGATTTGGGAATTTTTAGATTTTAGTAAGGCCACGGGAACCTACACTGTCCATTCCGAACGGTCCCAGTGTGGTCTGGGGCAGTCTGGCTGCCGTCACTTTAATATTTCCGAGGGGACATCTATGGGCAGTACCATTACCAGGGAGAAGTGGTTTAAGATAGCTTCCGTCGAGGGCCGCCTGGGTGGCTTAGTCGGTTAAGCGTCCGACTTTCCCTTAGGTCATGATCTTGCGGTTCGTGGGTTCGAGCCCCGCGTCGGGCTCTGTGCTGACTGCCAGCTCAGAGCCTGGAGCCAATTTCAGAGTCTGTGACTCCCTCTCTCTCTGACCCTCCCCTGCTCACGCTGTCTCTGTCTCCTAGAAA
>NW_024080641.1:2268574-2279768 GCF_003009895.1 Hyaena hyaena | reverse complement strand
TCTCACTCAGTCTTTCGTGAGTGTGCGCTGGAGTTTTCCAGAAGCCACATGGTGTGTGATACCGTGACTAAACACAAGGGTTGAGCCAGACATCACAGATATCTATCTGCAAAATGGTAAAAAACAATGCCGCTCTTCTCACTCATGTTTTTGTTTGTTTGGAAAAGTTATTATTTTTATTAACATGGGTTTACATGTTAACTCCAATGGGTTTATTATTGTTATTGTTATTTAAAAATTTTTAAATGTTCATTTATTTTTGAGAGAAAGACAGAGCACGGGGCAGGGAGGGGCAGAGAGAGAGGGAGACACAGAATCCGAAGCAGGCTCCAGGCTCTGCGCTGTCAGCACAGAGCCCGAGGTGGGGCTTGAACTCATGAACCCCGAGATCATGACCTGAGCTGAAGTTGGATGCTTAACCAACTGAGCCACCCAGACACCCCTGTTATTGTTTTTTTTTTAATTTTTTAAAATATATTTTTATTTATTTCTAGGAGAGAGAGAGACAGCGTGAGCAGAGGAGGGTCAGAGAGAGAGGGAGATACAGACTCTGAAACAGGCTCCAGGCTCCGAGCTGGCAGTCAGCACAGAGCCCGACGCGGGGCTCGAACCCACGAACCGCTAGATCATGACCTAAGCGAAAGTCAGACGCTCAACCGACTAAGCCACCCAGGCGCCCCCTGTTATTGTTATTTTAAAATGCAATAATAAACATTTAAAACATTTATCAGTTTTAATTTATTTTTTAAAGTTTATTTTTTAGAGAGAGAGAGAGATATCAAACCAGGGGGAGAAGCAGAGAGAGAGGGAGACAGAGAATCCTAAGCAGGCTCCATGCTGACAGAAGAAAGCCCAATGCAGGGCTCGAACTCACAAACCCTGAGATCATGATCTGAGGTGAAGTCCACACTCAACCGACTGACCCACCCGGGTGCCCCCATTGGTTTTAACTTCTAATATGGTAAATATTGATAGATACAACCCACATAAATAACAGCCCTTTGGGGGGCCATTTATAATTTTAAGAGCGTGAAGGGTTGAGAGCTCTGTGTCTGTGTGTATGTCACAGTGAAATCATTCATTCATTCATTCATTCATTCATTCATTCATTCATTCATTCATTCATTCACTGTGTCACAGTAAAAACTGACCCGAGAGAGAGCTCAGGAAAAACTGAAGTACTTTCAGGGCGGGGCGCCTGGGTGCTCAGCTGGTTAAGCCTCGGACTCTTGATTTCGGCGCAGATCCTGATCTCCTGGTTCATGAGATCGAGGTCAGGCAGCGCAGAGCCTGCTTCGGATTCTTTCTCTCTCCCTCTCTCTCTCTGCCCCTCCCCCCTCAAAATAAATAAATAAACATTAATAAAATAAACCTTTGGAATACTCTCGGAGAGAAAGTGCCATGAAACTGAGGCCCCGTGGGAATCAGCCAGAGAAAAGGTTAGGGAACAGTGTATTTGGGCAGAGGGAACCGTACATGCAAAGAGGAAGGTAGGAGGTGGTTGTTGGGGGCGGGGGGTGAAGTGAGAACAAATATTTAGTTTGTTCTCCTCTCAGGCCAGGCCCTGATGCTCCCCATCCTCATGGAACCCCCCTCCCGCCGGGGTGGCCGTAGCCATTGGGCAAACGGTCACTCAGGTGGACTCGTAAGTTCCAACAGTGCTAAATGCATCGCGGGAGAGGACGGGGGTGTCATTCAGGCTGGGAAGGAGCCAGGGGGTACTTTTCTAGGAAGGTGACAGCCAAGTCCGGATCTGAGAGGGGAAAGAAAGGTAGGAAGAGAGCAGGGCAAAGAGTACTGGCGCAGAGGGAATAGCACGGAGGGTGGCTGTGAGGCTGCAGAGTCCTTGGGGCATCAAGAGGTGAAAAGCGGCTGCGTCTCAGTGGGTAGGAAAGTGGGGACAGGAGTCATGTCAGAGGAGAGTGTGCAGGGCCCAGCTTCTGGGCCGCACGGCGGGCGAGGAGTCTGGGTTTATCCTCAGCCCAGGAGGAGCTTTGGACCCGTTCTGAGCGTCTGACCTCGGGGCTGACGGGCTCCCTCTGCCTGTGACGCGGGGAAACACAGGCTGGAAAGCGGGAGCCCAGGGTCCCGGTGAGAGCCGGTGGCGGCTTGGCCGGCTGCTCGCTGCTCGCAGGGGGAGTGGAGGGGAGCAAATGGCTTCAGGACATCAACGGGCGTCGGCGAGGATCTGGGGACCTCGGCGCCCTCCCACGGGGCTGCCGGGAGCCGCGCAGCCGCTCTAGAAGCCCGTCGGAAGGTTCCTCAAAAGTGAAGCACAGGGGCGCCTGGGTGGCTTAGTCGGTTAAGCGTCCGGCTTTCGCTTAGGTCATGATCTCGCGGTTCGTGGGTTCGAGCCCCGCGTCGGGCTCTGTGCTGACTGCCAGCTCTGAGCCTGGAGCCTGTTTCAGAGTCTGTGTCTCCCTCTCTCTCTGACCCTCCCCTGCTCACGCTCTCTCTCTCTCTCTCTCTCTCTCTCTCTCTCTCCTAGAAATAAATAAAACATTAAAAAATTTTTTTTTAAAAAAGTGAAGCACAGAATCACTCCGTGGTCCCTCCATCCCTCCGATAGGTAATTATCCGGGAGGAGCGGAGCCTGTCCGCAAAGACGCCTGCACATGAACGTCCCCCGCAGAATTAGCCAGGAGAACCCAAATGCGGGAGCAGCCTGAATGTCCATCCGCGGAGGCCGCGGGGTAACAGAGCGTGACAGATCCGGACAATGGAGTTTTATTCAGCCCCCAAAAGGAGCGAGTTAGTGTCGGGGCCACAACATGTTGAAAACACGGTGCTAATAGAAAGGAGCCAGACGCAAATGGACTCGTTTATCGGAAACGTCCCGAGGAGGCCAAGCAGATAGAAAGTAAATTAGTGGTGGCCTTGGGACTGGGGTGGGGTGGGGGGGTAGATAAGGGATTTCTCACTGGGGACGGTGAAAACGCGCTCACATGGATTCCCGTGGCTTTTGCGCAACTGGGTGAATCCCTAACAACACCGGGTTGTACAGTTGAAGTGGGCCAATTGTGTGGTGTGCGGATTCTCGCTCAATGGAGCCTTTGAAACTTGTTCGGGTCAGGGAGCGCCTGGGTGCCTCCGTGGGTTGAGCGTCCCACTCTCGATTCGGCTCAGGTCATGACCCCAGGGTGCTTAGCTCGAGCCTCCTCTGAGCCCTCTTGAGATTTTCTCTTTCTCCCCGCCCCTCCCCTGCTGGTGCTCGCTTTCTGTCTGTCTGTAAATATCAATAAATATAAAATTTTAAATTGTGTGGACAGGCGACCGAGCCGATGTTGCTGATGGTTTGGCCACAGGGGCTGAGGGAGATGGAAGTGTCTAGAATGCTCACCAGGAGTTTTGGACAACTGGACAGACCGATGAGTCGCCTGCAGACATCATTTGTACAGGGCTGTTCACACATGTCTTGGTTAGTAAGAAGTGCCCCACAAGTGTCCATTTTTGGCCTGGAATTCTGGTGGTCCTGCTCAAACTTGAGTCAGATCCTATCCCTCCTCCGCTCAGACCCCTTCTGTGATTCCCACACGCCCAGAGTACAAGGAAAGTCTTCACAGTGGCCCTCAAGGCCCTGAAGATTGTCCCAACCCCCTCCATTCCCTCTGAACCTCAGCTCCTACTCTCTCTGCCTTCCCCTACTCATGTGCTCTGGCCGTACAAACTTCCAGGTTCCTCCCATATCCTAAGCTCAGGCCTACCACAGGGCCTTTGCACTTGCTCTTCCCTCTTCCCCCACATGCACTTGTCTCCTCCCTCGCCTCCTTTCGGTTTACGCTCCAATGTCACCTCCTCAGCGAGGCCCTCCCTGATTGCCTTATTAATAACTGCATCCCCCCTCATCTCACATATGGAACCGCTCTGTTTTCCCCCACCACCATGTAACACACTTGATCTTTCACTGCTTTGCTTTGGTTACTGTCTTCTCTCTGAGTCGAGCCCCGTGAGGGCGGGGATCTGTCTCTCTCATTCTCTGCTCTTTTCCCAGTGCCTGCTGGGGCCGCTGGCCCAGCAAATATCTGCTGAACGAAGAAAAGAATTCGAGGTCATTTCCTGTTGACGCATTGGCTGCTGGATTGAAGCCAGGGTCCTTCCCCAGTCATCCAGTGTCACCCACTCGGTGCTGAGCCAGGGTCTTAAAAGAGACGCTTGAGGAGCGGTTGGTATTTGGACTCGGCTGTAACTGGAACAGGGACAGCAGGAGCGAGGCTGGGGGGGGGGAGGGGCGTGCCGAAGGGAGGGCACTCCAGGCCAGGGGATGGAGCGCACAAAGTCCTGGAGGTGCCAGACGGCTTGGGACTTTAGGAGACTTCAACCCGCCCCACCCACTGCCTCCTCACCTCAGTGGCTCGAACCCAAAGCCTCACAGTCATTGTCCTGTGTTTCTCACGCCCCCACACCTGATCTGTCAGCCGGCTCCACTTTCCAAAGGTTCCCCGAGCCTGACCACCTCTCACTGTCGCGGCTCCCACCATCAGCAGTTTGCTCGGACCATTGCAGTAGCCTCCCCTCCCCCCTGCCCCCCCCCCCCCATAAACACATACTCTCTTCTTGCCTTGGCAGCCAGGAAAGCTGCCAACACCCAAGTCACATCCCTGTCTGCTCCCAATTGTTCTGTAGCTTCCGTCCCACTCAGGGTAAAAGCCCTTTGGCTCCTTCTCATGGCCCACAAGGCCCTAAATGGCCTGCCTTTAAATATTTCTCTGCCCTCATCTCTGGCCCTCTTCCCCTCCCTCACCCACCTCCAGACACGCAGGCATTCTTATTCCTTGAATCACACAGCGTAAGTAGGAGATGGCCCCAGGGCCTTTGCACTGGCTCTTTTCCTCGAGGGAATGCCCTTTCCCTAAATCTCCACCTTTCTGACCTCCTTGCTCCAATCAGGCCTCTGCCCACATGTGACCTTCCCAGGCCACCAAAGCTTCACACCCAATTCTTGGCTTCTCCAAGCCCCTAGCCCATTTCGTCATTGTGCTTAGCTCTGCCTGACCTTAGGCCATCCATCAGGATTTTTGCTTATTGTGTTTCTGGCTCTCTCCCTGGTGCCTGTGCACGGGGGGCACTCGGGAATTGTGTGTGTGTAGTGACTGGAGGGGTGAGGCTGGGGTGACAGGGGAGAAGGCCCCAAGTGGGGGGCCAGGGGTGAGGTTCCCAGAAGCTCTTCTCTGCTGAGCCAAGGAGCTGAGCATCTATGGGACGGAGAGGGGCCCTTGACCAGGGTGACCAGGATTGGGGCATACTGCCTCCAAGCCGGATGCTCAACCCACTGAGCCACCCGGGCGCCCCTTGGAGAGTTTATACTGTGCTGCACACACACCAGGTTTCACATTTAGTCCTAACAGCCCGGGGAGGAAGATGTTATTATAAGCCCATTTTACAGAAGAGAAAACACAGGCTCAGAGAGCTTACAAGCCTGGCCCATGGCCACAAACACAGAAGAGACAGGGCTGGGACTTGACCTCGGGCCTCAGGCAGTGCACACAAGGGCTATGTCACCAAATCCAGATCTTCCCACTGGATTTTTTCTGTCGAGGGAGAGAGATGTTTGTGTGCTCTGTCTATAGAATCTAAAGCAACATCGAATCTCTCTCTCTTCCCCTCACTGCTTGTGCTCTCTCTCAAAATAAATAAACTTTAAAAATACCTTAAAGCCATCTCTCCACCACCCAGGCCCTCTCTCTGTCTGTTGTTTATTTGCCTTTCATCATTAATGTAAAAGCCACAAAAATTGGAAGCCACCCCAGTGCTCACCAGTCGGGAGAGGGTTCATAATGGGGGTGCATCCATCTTATGAAATGGCATACCACTGTTTAAAAAATGAGAAGGAGCCATAGACTGACAGAGACAGAGTTCTGAGATGTATTGTGAATCAAAAAAACCCAAGATGGGGCGCCTGGGTGGCTTAGTCGGTTGAGCGTCTGACTTTCGCTTAGGTCATGATCTCGCGGTTCGTGGGTTCTAGCCCCGCGTCGGGCTCTGTGCTGACTGCCAGCTCAAGCCTGGAGCCTGTTTCACTCTGTGACTCCCTCTCTCTCTGACCCTCCCCTGCTCACGCTGTCTCTCTCTCTCTCTCTTCTAGAAATAAATAAAACATTTAAAAAAAAAAAACCCAAGTTACAGGTACAGAAAACAAATAGAAAGCAACACCAATCCAAAGCTAATTTTTGAGGCACATGTATATACATGCTCAAGGTATTCAAGGGTATAAAACAGACGGATAAAACAAACATTGGGGTGTGCGTGAAACGCGAAGTCTGTATCATTTAAATTTTGTTTCATATTCTGGTGTAAGTCACCCACTTAATTTTTCTCCAGCTTTATGGAGGGGTAATCGGTATACCAAAACTTCACATCATGCATACGGTTTGGCGAGTCTGAGCATATGTATACGCTCATGTTACCATCACCACAATCCAGGAAGTAACATCGCCTCCAAACGTTTCCTCATGTCTCTTTGTTGTGTGGTTTGTTTTTGTTTGTTCTTATTCTGGTTTTCTGTTTTTCATGGTAGTGATACTTAACATAAGAGCCACGCTTTTATCAAAGTTTAAAAAAATTTTATTTTCATGTTTATTTATTTTTGAGAGAGAGGGAGTTAGCAGGGGGTGGGTAGAGAGAGAGAGAGAGAGAAGGAGACACAGAATCTGAAGCAGGCTCTGGGCTCCGCCAAGCTGTCAGCACAGAGCCCACATGGGGCTCGAACTCACGAACCACAAGATCATGACCTGGGCTGAAGCTGGTTACTTAACCGACTGAGCCACCCAGGTGCCCCATTACCAAAGTTTTAAGTACACAATACCATATTATTTTTAAATTGTATTCATTTAAATTGTATTAATTAATTAATTAATTAATTAATTAATTTTGAGAGAGAGAGAGTACAAGGGAGGGGCAGAGAGAAAGGGAGAGAGAGACTCTCACTGTCAGTGTAGAGTCCGGCATGGGGCTTGAACTCATGAACCCTGAGATCATGACCTGGGCTGAAACCAAGAGTCAAATGCTTAACCGAGTGAGCCATAGCTATTGTTAACTACAGGCGCTATGTTGTACAATAGATCTCTGGAATTTTTAAAAATTTTTTACTAATGTTTATTTATTTTTGAGAGAGGAGGGACAGAGCATGAGCAGGGGAGGGGTGGAGAGAGAGGGAGACACAGAACCTGAAACAGGGTCCAGGCTCCGAGCTGTCAGCTAGCTCAATAAATATTTGTTGAATAAATGAACCACATAAATGAACTGTTGGTTATAAGATAATGTCTCATCCACCCCCTAGAAGTTTCCATGCTGAACTCCCCTAACTCTGGCTCCAGGGACCCTTGAAAGGCTTGTAGATCAAATTCATGGAGCCCATGAACTTGGATAAGAACAAAGAATCACTTCCTTCTCTGCAGTAACCTCCCACTGAAATCTAGCATTCTGCCCGATTTTTTGTGACAGATCGTGTTTCCCAAAGATGACCTCCATAGTACCTCCCATTTCGCGTGCTTTTCCAGACCTTGCTGCTTCCCCACTGGGAGATGAAAACTGTATCCTATCCCCCTTGAACCAGGGCAATGACTTTAGACAGCAGGGCTGGAAGGAAGCGATACCATGTAAGTACTAGATGTAAGATGCTATGTGCTTCCGCCTTGCTCTCTTGGGACAGACTCGCTTCGACTTCACCCTCCATGCTGTGAGGAAGCCCAAGAATCCATGGGGAAGCTCATATGGACAGACGTGAAGACCCCCAACCTCCACCCCGAGCTGAGCTGCTAGCCAACAGCCAGCACCAGCTTGCCAGCCATGTGAGGGGGCCATCTTGAAAGTGGGTCTACCCTCCAACCCCTGCCCCCACCCAGTTCACAGGGAACTTGCCACTCGGTTCAATGATGAGCTGTCTCCACTGACTGAGCCCCGCCCAAATTGCAGATTCAGGAGCAAAATAAATGGCTGCTATTGTTTTAAGCCACTGGGTTTTGCAGTGTTTTGTTACACAGCAGTGGATAACACCTACAATTACGAATGCTTGGAACGGGTCACGGTCCACTAGCAACCTGTGACTTTGTTGATTCGGGAATCTGTTGTTCTAGCATGAGAAAACACCGATGTTTCCAAGTCACACCACAGCTGTCACAGATATTTGAAATGGTGTTTACCCTCCTCACCACTTTGAAATTTAGACTTGGTGACAATTTTTGTTACATTATATGTTAGCAGAGACACTTGTGTATTGTATCAAAAAGTGCATCTTTTAAATATGTTGATAACTGTGTCTTAGTTGGTTTCTTTTGTAATCTTACGCATTGTCTTTTTAGGCATTTAAGCATTATTTCAGAGACATCTGGCTGGCTCAGTCAGTAGAACCTGTGACTCTTGATCTCGGGGTCATGAGTTCAAGCTCCACGTTAGACATAGAGCTTAGTTAAAAAAAAAAATATTGCAGAAGGTATCGCCAAAGTATAATTTTTAAAAAACAATTGAACACATGATTCTTACAAATATATAGTAAGCATATGTCAAAGGTTTATGTTAAGGAGAACTAAGAAGAGGTGCCTTCGTGGCTCACTTGGTTAAGTGTTGGACTTCGGCTCAAGTTCGTGAGTTCAAGCCCTGTGTCGGGCTCTGTGCTGACAGCTCAGAGCCTGGAGCCTGCTTCAGATTCTGTGTCTCCCTCTTTCCCTGCCCCTTCCCCCCTTAAAAATAAATAAATATTAAAAAGAGAGAGAGAGAGAGAACAGGAAGAATGACAGACTTGTTCAAGAGAGGATAGAAGAGACGGATGGACATAAAGTCAGTGAAAGAGAGAGTTCCAGAATGAGATGATGAAGTTAGAGACAGAAATAGTCGATGACCTTCAGGGCAATAACTTTTGGGATTGTCTTTCTACTTGAAAAATAATCATTTCAATGTATTGATTTAAAACAAGTTAACCTCGGGGCGCCTGGGTGGCTTAGTCGGTTAAGCGTCCGACCTTCATCATGATCTCGCGGTTCGTGGGTTCGAGCCCCGCGTCGGGCTCTGTGCTGACTGCCAGCTCAGAGCCTGGAGCCTGTTTCAGAGTCTGTGACTCCCTCTCTCTCTGACCCTCCCCTGCTCACGCTGTCTCTCTCTCTCTCTCTCTCCTAGAATAAATAAAAAACATTAAAAAAATTAAAACAAGTTAACCTCTACCTTTACCAAGTGGGGACCCTTAATCAATAATAAATAATCAAGGAGCGCCTGGGCAGCTCAGTCGGTTTAGCATCGGACTCTTGATTTCAGCTCAGGCCATGATCCCAGGGTCGTGGAATTGAGCCCCTCACGGGCTCTGTGCTGAGCATGGAGCCTGTTTAAGATTCTCTCTCTGTCTCTCTCTCCCTCTGCTTCTTCCCCACTCTCTCTCTCAAAAGTAAAAATTAAAATAATAATAATAATAATAATAATAATAATAATTGAGTGGGGGTTGACAAAATATGGCCTACTGGCCAAATCCGGCCCTCTGCCTACTTTTATAAATAAAGATTTATTGGAACACAGCCATGCCCATTCATGTATGCATTGCTTATGGCTCTTTTTGCACAACAACAGCAGAGATGAATAGTTGTCACAGAGATCATATGACTGTAAAGCCTCAAATAATCACCTGGCCCTTTACAGTAAGGAAGTTTGCCTACCTACGGGGCGCCCAGGTGGCTCAGTCGGTTAAGCATCTGACTTCGGCTCAGGTCATGATCGTGCAGTTCGCAGGTTCGACCCCCACATCGGGCTCTGTGCTGACAGCATGGAGCCTGCTTTGTATCTTTTCTCTCTCTTTCTCTCTCTGCCCCTCCCCTGCTCTCTTTGTCTCTCTCTCTCTATCAAAATAAATAAATATTAAAAAAAAAAAAAAAGAAGTTTGCCTACCTATACCTCGAGTGTCAGATGACCCTTAGGTGGGCTTGCTAGTGCCCTAGACCTGCCACCAGTCACTTAGTCACTTACATTTAATGTAACTGTGTTAGAGGCCACACAGAGACATGACCACTAGGCGGTGGAGATCATAGGGGCGTCCTGGAGGCTGAGTGTTACAATCTGGGGCTCATATCACATGGGGTTAAAATAACTAAATGTTGGGACGCCTGGGTGGCTTAGTCGGTTAAGTGTCTGATTGGCTCAGGTCATGATCTCAAGGTTCCTGAGTTCAAGCCCCGTGTGGGCTGACAGTGCAGAGACTGCTGTGGATTCTCTCTCTTGCCCTCTCTCCCTGCCCCTCCCCTACTGGCACTTTCTCATTCTCTCTCAAAATAAACAAATAAAACTTAATAAAATAACTAAATGTTAGGGGCACCTGGCTGGCTCAGCCGGTAGAGCATCTGACTCTTGATCTTGGGGTCGTGAGTTCAAGCCCCACGCCGAGCGTGGAGCCTGCTTTCAAAAAATTAAAATAACTGCGTAACTGTTTGGTCTGTGACACTCCACCGAGCCTTCAAAGCCGAGGCTGACATGTTGCCCGCCGGCCGATGACGTCCCTGACCGCCTCTAGAGGAGCCCGCTGTTCTGCTCCCGCCGATCGCGGTGCCGTTTATACATCCATCCAGGCGTCCCCAGGTCAACTCTGGCTTTGTGCTTGTTGTTTGCACATCCGCCGCAGACAGAGGCTACGGTCTGAATGCGGGAATCAAAGGGTCTGGGATTGTCGTGCATTTAGCAATAAGAAAGAAGAGGAGCAGAGATATTGATGATTTTTCACGGGTCTGACAACGCAATCGTGTAAGTACGCTCTTTAGGAATTCAGAACCGGCGATTAAAATAGGGTTACCGGACGTGAGGAGGCGAGGGCATATTCACCGTGGTGGGAGCTCCACAGCGCACAAGAGCCAGAATTTAAAAAAAATTTTTTTTTGTATGTTTTATTTATTTCTGAGAGAGAGAGAGAGAGACAGCGTGAGCAGGGGAGGGTCAAAGAGAGAGACGGAGTCACAGAATCCGAAGCAGGCTCCAGGCTCTGAGCTAGCTGTCAGCACAGAGCCTGACGCGGGGCCCGAACCCACCAACTGTGAGATCATGACCTGAGCCGAAGTCGGACGCTTAACCGACTGAGCCACCCAGGGGCCCCTAAAAATTTTTTTTTAATGTTTATTTATAAATTTTTTTAATGTTTTATTTATTTCTAGGAGAGAGAGAGAGACAGCGTGAGCAGGGGAGGGGCAGAGAGAGAGAGGGAGTCACAGACTGAAACAGGCTCCAGGCTCTG
>NW_024080641.1:2252787-2268208 GCF_003009895.1 Hyaena hyaena | reverse complement strand
AGAAAGACAGGGTGAGAGCAGGGGAGGGGGAGAGAGAGAGGGAGAGGGAGAATCCAATGCGGGGCTTAAACTCACAAACGGAGAGATCATGATCTGAGCCAACACTCAACCAACTGAGCCCCCCAGGCGCCCCCACATTTCCTGATGGAGGCTCAGGCCCCTGGGGGTTCCACTTACCACTTTAGCTTCATAAAGGAAGCGCCTTGGCCGCTCAGCACCTTTCCTGGGGGATCCACGCTTGTCTGTTGGGGCGTCTCCCCGCATATTTGGTCCCTGTATGTTTCCCACATGCCTGTACCTTTATAAATAGGCTTCTGTAGATTTTTTTCACCTAAGCGGTGCACACGGCGCTGTATGAATTGTTCTGTAACTTCCCGCTGTCGGTTAACAGGCCTCCGGGGGCTGAGCCTGGCACTTAGCACCTGCCTGCAACTTGAACCACACACAGGCGGTGCCACATTCACGGAATTCCGGGCTCATTCACTTCTTTCCTCACTGACAGCATCGGTGGCCGCCAGGTCCTCTGCCCCGCTCCCAACTCGGGGACGGGCATCCTTGCCCTTGGGTTCACGTTCATGGGCGTCTCCAGGGAGATCCAGAGAAGCGGAAATTCCGAAGGAAGAGGGCTTGGTTCAAATGTCGATAGACGCCGCCAGGTGGGTTCTCTGTAAGGGACAGTGATGGCGCTCTCTTCCTCCTTGGTAACTGGCAGGAGATCCGCTTTGAGCCCGTGTTTTCATGAACGCAAAAGTAAGGTGCGATTTCGAAGAATGCAACTTGCACCCCGTTTTCTGGAAACCAAGTCGAGGCACCTCCAGTCTGATGGGGGAAAAAAATGCCTGTATCCCCCTCTGGTGAGTCCCCAGTGTGTTAAGGGTGGCCTGGCCTGGTTTCAGGATTCCTACCCCCAGGTCTGAGGAGGTGGGGACAGGTCACAGGGGGTCCCAGATGCCCTGTTCACCCCCTCCCCGCCCCCGCCCCCCTGCCAGTGACTCTACACAGGAAGAGGTTGTGAGCAGAGCCTCAGGAATCTGAGAAAAGATGGGGGGGATCAGTCCCTCTTTAGTTCCCAGGACTGGAGTCCCCTTGACCCCAGGGCAGAGGAGCCGTGGGGGAGGGGGACACACAGGGAACCTTGGTCTGCCCCACCCCAAACATGTTCCCTTGGCCTGGTGCCCATTTCTCATTCAACCCTGACATCGACCACCCATGTTCATTTCCTGCAACAAATTACCGCAAACTAAGGGACTTAAAACACATTCGTTGCCAGCACCCGGCTGGCTGAGTCGGTTGAGCATCTGACTCTTGGCTTTGGCTCAGGGCATGATCTCTCAGTTCTTCAGTTCGAGCCCCGAGCTGGCCTCTGCGCTGACAGCGCGGAGCCTGCTTGGGAGTCTCTCTCTCTCAAAATAAATAAACAAACATTAAACACACACACACATATTTATTTTGTGGAGGCGGGAAGTCAAGACTGAGTCTTCCGGTGTGAAATCCCGCTAGGGCGGTCCCTGCTGGCGACCCACGGAGAATCCACGTCACCCCAGTCTCTACCTCCGCCTTCACGACGCCGCTCTTCCGTGTGTGTCAGATCCCCGTGCCTCCCTCCGACAGGGACCCTGGTCATCATGTTGGACCGGCCCCTCTGGACCATCCACGATAACGTCCCCATCTCGAGATCCTTCGTTTAATAACACCCACAACGTCCCTTTTGCAACATGAGCTACCGCACTGACAGGCGTGTTAACCATTGAAACATCTTCCTCTATCTTGTGACCTGTGGAGATTTTGGGGTGCCTTACAGATCCAGGGAAGGCGCCCCCCCATCCGAGCTAGCTGATCCTTAAAGATAACAACGTGACTACCAGCTCGCCTTTGGGATGCAAACCCACCATTCCCGAGCCCGGAGCGCCCCCCACGCCCCTTGTCTCCAACCCTCACACTGAACCACTGTTTCCTGTGCCTTAAGTCACCCAGGGCCGTCCCGGGGGGCTGGAGACCACCCCTATGCCCCGAAGCCCCCCGGAGCTAGACGAACTAGCCCATCCCACGCTGGCCAGCCTGCAATGCCTCCAGGAAAGGCCGTGACTAAGGTCCCGCCTCACCTGCCCCTTGACCAAACCAGGTGCTTCTCCACGCGTTTGCCTGGAAGCCTGGACTGAAGCGTCACACGTGTGCATCCCCGGTTCCTGGGCACCACCTCCCCCCGGGCTATGGCTATGTTTATATATGTGTGTACATATATATATATTTTTTTTTTTTGAGAGAGAGAGAGAGAAAGTGCAAACAGGGGAGGGTCAGAGAGAGAGGATCCCAAGCAGGCTCTGCACTGACAGAGAGCCCAGTGCAGGGCTTGAACTCACGAATCACAGTATCATGAAGTCAGACGCCCAACCGACTGAGCCACCCAGGCTCCCCACTCCTTCTAGAACTTTCTATAAATGGAATCACACAGTGTGTGCTCTTTTGCACCTGGCGTCTTCCACTGAGCCTGCTTTCTGAAATCCTGCATTATCGTTGCCTGGGTGCTGCGGTGCTTTAATGTAACCGCCAGACAACATGGCGTTTCACACCCCATACTTCCATGCGTCACCTTAAAATGTAAAGACAGCCCCACCCCCACCCCCGCATAACCACGACGCGGGATAGTCGTTCCTTAACATTGAGCTTCCTGCTTCATAATTCCAGTGTCCCCACTGGTCTTTCAGGCCGGTTTGTTAGAACCAGGACCCTTAGGGGTGCCTCGCTGGCTCAGCCGGTAGAGCATGAGATTCTTCATTTCGGTGTTGTGAGATCGAGCCCCGTGTGGGGAGTAGAGATTTTTTTTTAATGCTTATTTGTTTATTTTGTCGCAGGGAGGGGCAGAGAGAGAGCAAGAGAGGAAGAGCCAGAATCTGAAGCAGGCTCTGAGCTGTCAGCACGGAGTCCACTGTGGGGCTCGAACCCATGAACTGTGAGATCATGATCTGAGCAGAAATCAAGAGTCGACCCTTAACTGACTGAGCCACTCAGGTGCCCAGAGATTAAAAAAAAAAAAAAAAAAAAAAAGTGGGGCACCTGGGTTGTTCAGTTGGTTAAGCGTCTGACTTCAGCTCAGGTCATGATCTCACAGTTGGTGGGTTTGAGCCCCGCGTCGGGCTCTGTGCTGACAGCTCAGAGCCTGGAGCCTGTTTCAGAGTCTGTGTCTCCCTCTCTCTCTGACCCTTCCCCACTCATGCTCTGTTTCTCTCTCTCTCTCTCTCAAAAATGAATAAACGTTGAAAGAAAGAAAGGAAGGGAGGAAGGAAGGGAGGAAGGAAGGAAGGAAAGAAGAAAGAAGAGGAAAGAAGAGGAAAGAAAATAAATAAATGAACCAGGATCCTAGCAAAGGTCATGCGTTATGTCTGGTTGCTCGTTCTCTTCAGATTCTTCTCCCTTGGGAAGTCCCACTGAGACTGAGCTATAAGAAATGTATATTTGGTCTTCATCCCTTTTACTGGCACGAGAGCTTCTACTTTTTTTTTAATGTTTTATTTATTTCTGAGAGAGAGAGAGAGAGAGAGAGAGAGACTGTGTGAGCAAGGTAGGGTCAGAGAGGAAGGGAGACACAGAATCTGAAACAGGCTCCAGGCTCCGAGCTGTCAGCACAGAGCCCGACGCCGGGCTCGAACCCACGAACCGTGAGATCATGACCTGAGCCGAAGTCGGTGACTTAACCGACTGAGCCACCCGGGCGCCCCAGCACGAGAGCTTCTAAAGCCCATGGGATTTGCTGAGTGACGGGGGCCAGAGGAGACAGCCCTGTGATCAGGAGGTTAGAACTATTGATCTCTAGGAAGAGGAACCACAAACTAAGTTAATCCCCGGGGTTGGTGCTTTAACCAGCCCTGCCTATGTCTAGGTCCTCTGCAGAACCCTGAGCAGAGCGAGTCGAGGCGCTTCCGGGTTGATGAATCCGTCTACACCCCGGGAGGGCGTGGCGCACCCCAACTGCACAGCCCAGAAGCTCCCACACTCCAGACCCTCTGGACATTGCCCTGCGTTCCTCTTCATCTGTACCCTTTATAAAACCTTTTATCATAAACTGATAAACTTAAGAAAACTGTTTCCTTGAGTTCTGCGAGCTGCCATAAGCAAATTACCGAACCTGAGGAAGATGTTGAGGGGACCCTCTATTTACGCCTGGTTGGTCAGAAGTGCAGGTGACAGCCTGGGACCTGGGACTGGCATCTGAAGTGGGGGCTGGTCTTGCGGGACTGAGCCCTTAACCTGTGGGGTCTGTGGGTGTCCCAGACCCAGCTGGTGTCCAGAGAGATGGACAATTGGTTGGTGCAGGGGGAGGGGGTGGGGATGCCCAACCCCTTTGGTGTCAGAATGTTGAGTAGAGACGCACTTTTCCTTGATTCCCTTTCACCTACACTTTTATTTATTTTTTTAAACGTTTTATTTATTGCTAGAAGAGAGAGAGAGAGAGAGACAGCGTGAGCAGGGGAGGGTCAGAGAGAGAGGGAGTCACAGACTGAAACAGGCTCCAGGCTCTGAGCTGGCAGTCAGCACACAGCCCGACACGGGGCTCGAACCCACGTACCGCGAGATCATGACCTAAGTGAAAGTCGGACTAAGCCACCCAGGCGCCCCATACACTTTTAAACGTTTATTTACTTGTTTTGAGAGAGAGAGAGCACACCCGAGCCAGTGGGGGAGGGGCAGAGAGCAAGGGAGAGAGAGAATCCCACGCTGTCAGCACAGAGCCGGAAGCCTGATGTGGGGCTCGATCCCACAAACCGTGAGATCGTGACCTGAGCAGAAATCAAGAGTTGGATATTTAACCCACTGGGCCACCCAGATGCCCTCACCCACATTTTAATAATACAAAGTATTTCAAACATGCAGAAAAATCAAAGGGCTACTCTCCCCCATTCTCTTCCCTTAGGTTCAGTATAGAATGTCTTGCTCTGTTTGCTGTATGGCCTAGCTATCCATCCGGTTTTTAAATTGAGATACAAGTGACATGTAATTTGCATTGCATTGTGTAAGTTTAAGGCGTACCCACGTGTTGATTTGCTACATTTTTATGTTGCAATGTGATTTCCACCATAGCGTTTGCTAATATCTTTATCAAGTCACATTATTATCATTTCTCTTGTGTGTGTGTGTGTGTGTGTGTGTGTGTGTGTGATGGGAACAGTAAAGATCTAGTCTCCTAGCAACTTTGAAGTTGCTAACACAGTATCGTTGGCTTTCATCACTGTGCTGTGCCCACTGGATTTCTAGGACTTACCTATTGACTGCAAGTTTGTTCCCATGCAAAGTCAAGTGTATTCAGGCATCAGGTGCCGACAACCACACAATCCTGTACAATAAAACTCATTCTCTTAAAGGACGTGGCTCAACTTCTAAAGTACACAGTTCATTGAGTTGCTTTTCATTTACTGACTTACAGCTTTACTGAAGTATAATTAGCGTGCAATAAACTGCACTTCTGGAAGTGCACAATTTGGTCAGTTTTTTTTTTAATGTTTCATGTTTACGTATTTTTGAGAGAGAGACAGAATGTGAGCAGGGGAGGGGCAGAGAGAGACGAGGAGACACAGAATCTGAAGCAGACTCGACTGAGCTGTCAGTACGGAGCCTGATGTGGGGCTCAAACCCATGAACCCTGAGATCATGACCTGAGCCAGAGTCGGACACTTAACTGACTGAGCCACCCAGGCGACCCTGGTCAGTTTTGACATCATATCAAAGAGCAGCTTACGGAACTCAGAGAAGCATTTTACCTACGAGATCACCAGTTTACTATAAAAGGGTAGAACTCAGTGACAGCAGATGGAAAAGACGCGTAGGGCCAGGCGTGGGGAAAGGGTGCGGGGCTTCCATACTGTCTTCAGGCCATACTCTCTTCCCAATTGCCATGTGTTCACCAACTTTTGGGGTTTTATCGAAGCTTCATTATGTAGGAATGACTGACTAATGCGTTGGTGGCCATTGGCAATTAACTCAACGTCCAGCCCCTCTCTCCTCCCCAGAGGTGAGGGGGTGGCTTGAAAGTTCCTCTGATCTCCCAGCAACCAACCCTGTCCTTGGGTCCTTTCCCAAAGTCACTTCATTAGCATCTGCTCAGGTGTGATTGAAAGCCATTTATGATGAGTATTGGAACACCTCCATTTTGCTACTGCATAGGGAGTTCCAAGGCCTTCATGAGCTCAGTGCCAGGAACAGGGACCAAATATAAATGCCTTTTTGTTTTAAGTTTCTACATTTTTTCTGTAATCGCTACACCCAACGTGGGGCTCGAACTCACAACTCTGAGATCAAAAGTCACACACTCCACCGACTGAGCCAGCGAGGCGCCCCATGTATATTCCTTATTATAAATCCAATATTAGAGGTACCTGGCCGGCTTCGAGTCGGTGGAGCGTGTGACTCTTGATTTCTGCTCAGATCATGATCCCAGGGTTGTGGGATCGAGCCCCGAGTCAGGGTCCATGCTGAGCGTGGAGCTTCCTTAAGATTCTCTCTCTCTCTCTATCTGCCTCTCTGTGTCTCTCTCTCTCTTTCCTTAAACAAATAAATCAATAAATCACAACATCACAGTATACATCTAATCTTTTGATTCATTTAAACGTGAGTTGCAGGGCCGCCTGGGTGCCTCAGTCAGTTCAGCGTCCAACTTCGGCTCAGGTCATGATCTCACGGTTCGTGAGTTCGAGCCCCGCATCGGGCCCTGTGCTGACAGCTCAGAGCCTGAAGCCTGCCTCGGATTCTGTGTCTCCCTCTCTCTCTGCTCCTCCCCTGCTTGTGCTCTGTCTCTGTCTCTCTCGAATAAAAAAAATTAAACATTTTTTTAATAAAAATTAAGGTAAATTAAATTAAATTTAAAAAGATGAAAGAAACAACTTTTTTCCCTCAAGCCGAGCTGACGCCAGGTTCAAATCCACGGAGGACAAGTGCCATTAGCTCTCTGGGCCTCAGTTTCCTCATCTGGAAAATGGGGATAATAGGAAGTGCCGGCCGTGTGAGGTCATCATGCGGATTAAATGAGGATAGATGTCTTGGTGCCGTGCTGGGCACTGAGTAAGGGCCACGTAAGTGTTTGACAAACACAACAAAACTATGAGTGTGTCTCTTAGCATGACTAACAGTGTCCCTGGTTGTGTCGTTGCGTTGTGCTAGGTGTGTCCCTGAGCCACGGAGAGCCGGCCGCATCAGGGGAGGCAGCGTGTGGGATCAGTGCCGGTCACGGAGGAACACCGGGATGGCACCCGCTGTCGCCGCCCTTCCGTCCTGCCTCGCCGCCGGCCTGGTCCCGCCTCCCAGCTTCTACTCTGGCTGAGCCTTTGACCTTCCTTCAGCCCCTTCAAGCGCTGGCTCCAATGTCACCACCTGGGTTTAAAATCTCAAGTGAGGGGCGCCTGGGTGGCTCAGTCGGCTGAGCATGCGACTCTTGATTTTGGCTCAGGTCACGATCTCGCTGTTTCGTGAGTTCGAGCCCCGTGTCAGGCTCTGTGCTGACAGCTCAGAGCAGGAAACCGCTTCTGATTCTGTCCCTGTCTCTCTGCCCCTCCCCCGCTCATGCTCTATCTGTCTGTTTCTCTCTCTCTCAAATATAAACATTAAAAAAAAGATTCTGTCTCTCTGAAAATAAATAAAATAAAATACAATAAAATTCAAGGGGCGCCTGGGTGGCTCAGTTGGTTAAGCATCCAATTCTTGGTTTCCTGATCAGGTCATGATCTTGCGGTTTCATGAGTTCAAGCCACACATCAGGGCCTGAGCTGACAGCGCAAAGCCTGCTTGAGATTCTCTCTCTCTCCCTCTTTCTACTCCTCCCCGACTTGTGCTGTGTCTGTCTCTCTGAAAATAAATAAATAAACGTAAAACAAAGAAAAGAAAAGAAATTTCTTTAAAAAACAAAACTTGCAGGGGCGCCTGGGTGGCTCAGTCAGTTAAGGGTCTGACTTCGGCCCACGTCAGGATCGCACGGTCTGTGGGTTTGAGCCCCGCACTGGGCTCTAGGCTGACAGCTCGGAGCCTGGAGCCTGCTTCAGATTCTGTGTGTCTCTCTCTCTGCCCCTCTCACGCTCTGTCTCTCTCTGTGGCTCTCAAAAATGAATAAACATTAACAAATAAATAAATGTTGTTTAAAAAATTGCAATTCAAGGCGCCTCAGTCAGGAGAGCAGTGCGACTCTTGATCTCGGGGTGGTGAGTTCGAACTCCGTGTTGGGCGCGAAGCCTACTTAAAAAATTGTTTTTCTTTTTTTTTTGGAATTCCCCTCAAGGCCCCCCATCATGTCTTGGTATAGCAGGATTCTCGCCCGGAGAGTCGTGACACCGAGGCCTTTCTTTCCAGGAAACTACTTTATTTGTCCCAATATCATTCAGTTGGGTTCGTGCCCCAAGAACTGAGCCCCGGATGCCACATGGTGTAGTTGTTTACATATTTTCTACTTCTTCGTCTCCCATAAATGGTAACACCCAGACTTGCAGTCCGATTAAGTGGTCTCATGTTACAAGATTGCGAGGGGGACTGTCACCTACGCATATAGCCAGGTTGTCTTGAGGTTTTTGGTTTTCCTTAGGGAGGGAAGGCTGCCACACCAGTGCTGCCTCCTGCCCGCTTTCTTCCGTGACACTGTCTTTCCATGTTTATCAGGACAGGTCCCTTCAGGGCCACCGCATGCCATGATTAAGGCAATTTGATGATATACAAATACTTGAAAAAATTTGAGAAAGGGGGTGTTGTCTTTTTCTAACTGGCACACAGGCACTGTGTAGACCGCCGGCTCTCTCCCTCAAATGCTCTGCTTCAACCACACTGGCTTCCTCCATGTTCCTTCCGCACCCGCTCCTACCACAGGGCCTTTGCACTGGCTGTTCTCTTGGCGGTGCTCTCCCTGAGATATCCACTCAGCTTGTTCCCTCACCTCCTTCAGGCTTCTGCAAAATGTCACCACCTCCTCTGAGAGCCTGGCCCCGACCACCCACCTCCAACAGTGCCTAGTTCACATTCTAGCCTCTTCACCTGCCTTAAGTTTTTTCCTTATGCTTGTCAGTCCCTTCCATTTGTGTAATTTTTAACCTTTTGGTATTCTCTTTCCCTACTACTGTATTTCCTATTTTTTAAAGTTTTTATTTATTTTTGTTTGAGAGAGAGAGAGAGAGAGAGAGAGCAGGGGAGGGGGAGACAGAGAGGGGGGACATAGGACCCAAATCAGGCTCTGGGCTGACAGCAGTGAGCCCGATGTGAGGCTCGAACTCACGAACCGCGAGATCATGGCCTGAGCCGAAATCAAGAGTCAGACGCTCAACCGACTGAGCCCCTCCAGGCGCCCCCGTGGCAGTTTCCTTCTGCTGCTGTAACAAATGACCAGAGATTTACTGGTTTAAAACAATGCAGTTTTGGGGCGCCTGGGGGGCTCAGTCGGTTAAGCGTCTGACCTCAGCTCAGGCCGTGATCTCACAGTTCGTGGGTTCGAGCCCCGCGTCAGGCTCTGTGCTCACAGCTCAGAGCCTGGAGCCTGCTTCAGATTCTGTGTCTCCCTCTCTCTCTGACCGTCCCCTGCTCATGTTGTCTCTCTCTCTCTCTCTCAGAAATAAATAAAACATTAAAAAAATAAAAAATGTTATAAAAAAAAGAAAAAAGAAATAAAACAACACAGTTTCTTATATTGCAGTTTGGAGATCAGAAGACCAAAGCGGTTCCTACTAAGCTAAGATCGAAGTGTCTACAGGGTGAAGCCTCCAGAGTCCAATCCGGTGGGAGGCCGAGGGCTTTCCAGCCTGCTCTCCTGGGCTCCGGGCCCTTCCTTCCACCTCCAAGCCAGCCGCTCGGGCTCCCGAAACCTCTCTCCGCCTCTGACTCTCCAGCCTCACTCTTTCACTTTAAACCACCCAGGGTCACCTCCCCATCTCGAGGCTCCTTCACTTGAGCGGATCTGCAAAGCCCCTTCGGTGGCGCGAGGTCACACGTCTGTTCCAGGACCAGGGCGCAGGGTCGTTTTTGAGCTGGTCCCCAGTGCCTGGAACAGCACTTGGCACAGAACAGGCGCTCCGTCGGGCTTGGCGAACGAGGGAACGGAACACACGAGCAGGAAGGGCAGAAGACGAGTTTGGTGGGGCAGGATTTGGGGGACTGAGGGCCAAAGAGGAAGTGTCATCCACAGGAGGAAGTAGGGGTGCCGCCCCTTGCCCGGGGCGGGAAGGTGAAGGGGCAGGGATGAACAGGGCGAGTCTGGCAGGCGGAGGATGAGGCGACAATTGGGGCATCTTGTTCTCCTCCAGCCTGCCTCCCATCCACCCACTCGCTGCCCTCCCCCTGGGGCTGGGCTCAGGTCTTTCTGGAGCCTCTGCAGGGAAAGGAGGTGGGGGCGCAGGGATGCCCGACTGGCACGGCTGGTTTGGCTGGTCCTGGCATCTTGGCAGAGCAGAGCCCTGGGGAAGGTGAGGATCTTGCTGGGAGCACCCGGGAGGGCCGGAAGACGCAGGCCCGTGGGGACCCCACACTCCCATGTCCCCCCCAGGAGGCTCCCCGGGCTCTGTGTGTCCCAGCCCCGGGGCCCGGGAACCCAACCTCCCCATGCGCGACCTCCTCCCAGACCCCGAGGTCACGGACCTTAGAGCCTCCTCCCTCAGACCCAGGAGTCCAGGCCCCCGTCCAGGCTCCCAAGCCTTGCTCACGTGGCCAGCACCGCGCTGGGACCTTGCGATCCCTCCTCTCTGTACGTCTGTGCCCCCTCCCACCACCCCCCTCCTTTTGTGCTCAGGCTGCTGGCTAAGGACCCAGGTTCTCGGGTCCCCCGCCAGCTCCTCGGTCTCTGTCCAGCTCCAGGACACCGAGTAAGGGTCCCCAGCCGTCCACTCGCCCAGGGGCCGCGAGGTGCGGCCGCCCCCGCCCCGCCCCAGCGCACCCGGGGGGCGGGGCGCCCTGTGCGTGTGGGGGGTGGGGCAGGGCCTGCAGTATCGGCCCCGGGGCGGGCTCCTCCGTGGAGCAATCGGGGTGGAGAGCAGGGAAGGAGGTTTCTGCCACGCTGCACACCCCGAGATGGACCCGCTGATTAGAGGAGAGAGCTGGGGGCAGGGCACAGGCTGCCTCTGACGTGCCAGCTGCCCTCGCGCCGCACCCTGCGTGATGTCTTGTTCCTTCTCAGACGGGTCCGCCGTGGCCGTGGCCGTGGCCGTGGGGACGAGGGCATCCCTCGCCCGTGGCCCGTCCCTTCCCCAGGGCCACGTGTCTAGTGTCCCAGTTTCGTCTCCGTCTAGGTCACAGAAGTCCCGCCCCCCCAGCCCCCCCCTTCTTCAGATGGAAGAATCCGCACCCCCAGCCCCTCGTCCCTCAGACCCAGGAGTGTGGATCCCCAGCCCCTTGTACTGGCCCCCTCCCTACCTCAATCCGATTCTCTCTTCCTGACTCCCCAGATCTGGGAGCCCTGCCCCCAACCTCCACCCTCTCGGGAACCCAGCCTCTCAGCAGGCTGGTCTTGGCTCTCCCAGAATTCCCGGCAATTACTGGCTTTTAATGGAAAGGTCAGGCTCTGGAGGTGACAATGGCCCCGATTCTGTGGAAACCTGACCTCGTGACCCAGTGACCTCCCTTTGCCCACGTCTGAGCTCCAAGAGCAAAATGGCACAGCCTGGGGCTTCCTGGGGGCCCGGTGGGGGCCTGGGGAAGTGCCAAGGAATTGAAATGGGGGGGCCCAGAACAGAGGGGTGCCTTTGAGACCTTCCCCGATACCTGAAGCTGGAGACCCCCTCCCTCATGGTCAGTGGCACACACCGCTCACCTCCCTGGGGGCTTGTCGGGGCAGAGGGCATGCACGTCCTGACCCACCGGCCTGGCCCATCCTCACCTAGCACTGCTCCCTACTACCCTTTTTTTTTTTAAGTTTATTTTTATTTATTTTGAGACAGGGAGCAAGCGGGGAGGGGCCGAGAGAGAGGGAGAGAGACTCCTGAGCAGGCTCCGCGCTGTGAGTGCAGATCCCGACTCGGGGCTCGAACTCATGCGCGGTGAGATCCTGACCTGAGCCGAAATCAAGAGTGGGATGCTTAACCAATTGAGCCCCCCAGGCGCCCCTTCCTTGCTACCTTTAAGCCCCACGGACAAGCATCAGCTCCCATTCCAGGGCCCAGACCTACCCCTCTTCTCCCCAGATGCTCCCTCTTTGGATGAAGAACATAATTTCCAGTCTCTTCAGCATCTAGGCCTTGGCCTTACCAGGCCCTCCACCTGGAGCTGCGCCTCTACTGTGACATCTCGGTCTCTGGGGACCTATCCCTGGCCTCCCAAAGGGACCCCATGTCTGCAAGCAGCACCCCAACCTGACCGAATGTGCCCCAGGCCAGTTGAGTCCAAGCTGACTAGTATCCTACCCACACATGTCATTTTAAACCTTCTAGTTGCAACATTCT
The DNA here is from genome assembly GCF_003009895.1 of Hyaena hyaena. Taxonomy (NCBI): domain Eukaryota; kingdom Metazoa; phylum Chordata; class Mammalia; order Carnivora; family Hyaenidae; genus Hyaena; species Hyaena hyaena. The sequence continues at coordinate 2,255,822 of NW_024080641.1, read as the reverse complement.
TCTAAAAAGTGAAGAGAGGGGCGCCTGGGTGGCTCAGTCGGTCAAGCACCTGACTCTTGGATTTCAGCTCAGGCCAAGATCTCACCGTTCGTGAGTTCCAGGCCCACGTCGGGCTCTGCACTGACAGCGCAGAGCCTGCTTGGGATTTTCTCTCTCCCTCTCTCTCTGCCCCTCCCCCCTCCCCACGCTCATTCTCTCTGTCTTACTCTCAAAATAAATAAATAGGATTTATTTTAAAAATAAAACAAAAATAAAAAATGAAGAGAAATCAATGAGATTCATTTTAGGAATGAATTTTATTTAATCCAATATATCAAAAATATCATTTCAATGTGTAATCAATATAAGCATTACTTATGAGATATTTTATCTCAATTCCAATGTTCAGTGTCCAAGGCTGAAATTGACATGTAATCTTACCAAAGCATGAATGTTGCATTTAAGAGGAAAGTTTTGTATGCTGTTTCAGTTTTCCAAGTTCAGTTGATTAAAATTAAATACAACTGGAAAAGTTCACTTCCTCAGTCACTCAAGCCACATTTCTAGTGCTCGGTAGCCACTTGCGGACAATGGTTTCCGTGTTGGATAGTGCAGCTCCAAGCCGTGTTTCTTTACTTTTCATGTTTGTGGATGCAACGTCAAGTCCTGCAGACCAGGCCTCCCCAGATGTTAGTTGGAGGGATGGACGGTTGCATGGTTTGGGGACCGATAGACGAATGGATGGAGAGATGATATGGAGGGGTAGGTGGGGGGTGGATAGATGAATGGATAGAGCGATGGTTGTGGGATGGATAGATGAATGGATGGTGGGAGATGGATGGTTGAATGATTGGGGGATTTATAGGTGAATGGATGGAGAGATGATATGGATGGGTAGGTGGGGGATGGATAGATGAATGGATGGAAGGTTGATGGATGGATGGTCAGGGGATTTATAGATGAATGGATCAAGGGATAGATGGATAATCCTTGCTTCTCCCAGGGAGCACCAGCTGACATTGGCTTTTCCACTTTTTTCTTCCCTTCCGACCTCCAAGTCTCTCAGATGTCTAGACCCCCAGATCCATGCTGGTCGGGTCAGTGATTCCCAGTACTATCCCTCCCCTCCTGTCCCTGGGTAAATGTAACTCTGTCTTCTGGTTCCCCTTGCTCCCTCCTCGGGTGTCTGGGCCCCTCACCCTCTATGACCAGGCCTTGCCTCTCCCCACCCTCATGTTCTGAAGAGATTCAACCAACTCCTCCAGGCACCTCCGTCACCCAGGTCCTTGCTCTCCTCGCCCTGTGATGGTTCACTCACGGCAGCCACAGCCGCTCTAAGTCCCAGCAACTTTCCCAAACACCTCCGCTGGGACACAAGATGGGGCCAACATAGAACAAGCCCTGTCTTCGTGGGGTTGACAGTCTGATGAGGAGACAGACAGCAAGACCAAGAACCGAAAGAAACATTTAGGACGTCAGAAGGTGACGAGGACTATGAAAAAAAGCAAAACAGGCTGGAGACCTTGTAGGGAGAACTCAGGGAGGGGAGGCAGGGCCAACTGTGATGAACAAAGCATCCAGCTGTCTAGGGAAGAGCACACCAGACAGGGGAATGGCAAGCGCAAAGGCCCTGAGGTGCAAGCATTCTTATGCCACTGCGCCACCTTGTTTGGCTGGTCTCTTGCCCACTCAGCCACAGCCTCCAGGCCCGCCTTCTCCATTCAACATTCTCTTCTAAACTCTCCCTGGCTCTTCCCAGATCGCCTTGTCTCCCAGGGTGACCTCCCCCGCCAGTCCCTTCAAGGATCTAAGGGTTCTGGTCCTCCTACACTTTCTCTCTCCCCTGGAACTTGGGGCCGGCACAGGTGGGCTTCTCCTGTGGTTCTGACTGTGCTGTGGGGGGAGCTGGTGACTAGGTTCAGGGAGGCTCCCGTGTGAGGGCTAGTACAAGGATGTCACCTCCTCAGAGCCAGGTGGGGAAGAAATTTGTTCCAGACAGGAACCAAAAGTCATTGAAGACAGAACAAAGGCAGCGCGGTGTGGCCCAGCCCAGAGGACCAGAAAAGGTGTCCTAGCTCAGCCCCACAGGGGCCGACGTCAGGGAAGTCCATCAGCCCTGGTCAGGGAGACTTCCCCCGCCTCCTGAGTGGGAGCCCTGTTCACAGATGGGAATATCAAGGCTTATTCTGAAAGCAGCTGAGGCAAGATTCAAACTCATCTGTGCCGGGGTGGGGTTAGGGGAGGCTCCCCATACCACCGCATCTCAGCGATGGGCCTTCGGGCAGATGAACTGAGGACACGCAATGCCCTAGGTCGGTCTTCTGCCCACAGTCGGAGTGAGAGTGGCAAAGCTGTGTGGCCCCGGGCAGCTCACCCCACCTCTCTGAGCTGCCTTTCTCTGTCTGTTCCCTGAGTCTGACCTGCCCCACCCCTCCCAATATGCAATGCAGAAAACTGTAACTGCCCGGTGCCTGGGTGGCTCAGTCGGCGCAGGGTCCGACATTGGCTCAGGTCATGATCTCCCAGTTCGTGAGTTCGAGCCCCGCATCGGGCTCTGTGGTGACAGCTCGGAGCCTGGAGCCTGCTTTGGATTCTGTGTCTCCCTCTCTCTCAAAAATAAAAACCTTAAAAAAATTTTTAAATAAAAAATAAAAGAAAATAAAAAAAGAAAGAAAACTGTAACTGCTCAGTCAATAGCATTTTAAATGGCGATAATTTTGTGTTTATTCATCCAACCAGAATTTCTCTGGCACATACTTTTAAAAAATGACAAAAACATTTCTAGGAGTATTCTGCTGAGCTAGTTTTAAAAAATATTTCTTTATTTAAGTAATCTTTGCACCCAACGTGGGGCTCTAACTCACAACCCAGAGATCAAGAGTTGACTAATAAAAATAAGTCAGGGACAGGACAGTAGGGCCTCCGCTGGGGCCAGCCAGGCACCCCGTCCCCAAACTATTGGTGGTGGCTTTCTCCATGGGTAGAAGGAGGGTTAGGAAGGTCCTTATTTTCCATCTGGACTTACCTGCTCATTTTCTCCCCCCCCCCTTTTTTTT
>NW_024080641.1:2171562-2251317 GCF_003009895.1 Hyaena hyaena | reverse complement strand
GGGGGGGGCAGCCCCGAGCCCTCTCAGCCCAGAGACGCAGCCCTCAGGGAGCCTTGTCTACACCACACAGCGATCAGAACTCCACTGCTTGGATCTCTGGGGCCCAGGTGCCTCTGGCTCCTGGCTCCTGGCTCCTGGCTGAGGGCAGGGAGGGGAGGGGAGAGAAGGGAGGGCAGGGACCCAACACGGCAGCCTGGGGTGGCTGGAGGGGCCCACAGGCCAGTGGAGAGACTGGCCTCGCCTGCCAGGGTGGAAGCCATCAGGGGCGGCCAGGGATCCTCTAGGCGGCTCCCTGTGTGGCCTGGGGCTGCTGCCTGCCCTCTCTGAGCCTCTGCTTGCTCATCTGAAGATGGGGCCGCGGGGAGGGGGTCGCCAGGGCTGCCGAGGACAGGGGGAGCCACAGGCTCCGGGGTCAGATTTGCTTCTGGGTGCGCGATCCCAGCCGTGGCACTTTCCCTCCAGCCTCAGTTTCCCCATCCAGAAAGCGGGTACGAAAGAAGTGTCTGACTCATCCCCAGGAATCAAGGAGTCACGCTCGGGAGGTGGGGAGTGCTGTGTCCTAACCTCTCCCTGGAGACGGGGGGGGGGGGGGGGGGGGGGGGGGGGGCAACCTCCCACCCTCCAGCCCCCCCCCTCCCCCGGACTCAGCCTCTGGCTCGGGGACCCAGCTGCATCCGGACCCTGCCCACCTGTGCCCTCTCCCATCCTCCCACACACAGAACAGGTGACTTCTAACGTGTCCCAGCACTTGCGACAGCGCCTGGCGACCGGGGCGCTCAATAAATATTTCTTGAATGAATAAAGGTGGGGACGAATGAATGAACTCTCTGAGATGGGACTGGCCTTTCTGTCACCCGAGCCAGCGGAGGCTCGAGGGAGGTGAGCCCAGAACCACGAGCCCAGAAGCCTCCGGTATGGCCCTGGAGTTGCCCCGTGGACCCTGCCCCGGGGCCACGGGCGACATTCCTGAGATGTGCCCGTCACCCTCCGCCCCTCCCCACCCTCGGAGCAGGGTGGCGCCCTCCCGGCCTCTCCCGCGGTCGGAGGCGTGGGTAGCATCCGGGAGAACCGGCTGTGTGCTGCCCCTCCCCTTGGGCGCGGAGGTAGGGACCTGGTGGACTCCCGGGTGGCAGACGAGACGAGACGCCACCGCCGCACATACCGGTCCCCGCGCCGCCGGCTCCCTGCGCGTCCTCCCCCCCCCCCCCCCCGCGCGTCCTCCCTCCCCCCCCCTCACCCGCCTGCCATGGACGGGCCGGCCGAGCCCCGGATCCCGGCCCTGTGGGACCTTCATGAGAACCACTACTTGGAAATCAGGTGAGGCCCAGACGGGGGCGCCAGCCAGGAGGCCCTCCCTCCCCTGCCTGCCTGGAGGAGGTGGCCTAGGGGAAGAGGCAGGGGCCTCTTTCTGCATTGGTGGACGCCAGACTCCTGCTGCCTCCGGGCGCGGACCCAGCCGGCTCGTCGGCCATGGGGTGCAGGGAGTGGGGGACGCGGCTGTGCCGAGTTACCAGCTAGGATGTGCCAGGTGCCCTTGACCGTCGTGTGGCCTTGGTTTCTCCGTCTTTCAAAGGGGTCTTGGTGATACAAGGCTGGATGAGAGCTGGGACAGGAGCGTCTGTTGTCCCCCTTTCCTCCTGGACCCCCCATATCACCCTCAGATGGGGGTGCTTTCCCTCACAGGGGCTCGGGAAAGAGTACCTGCTCTGTCTGGGCAGCGTCCGGATGCGGTTGGATCTCCGAGCCAGAGGCCGAGTCCGCGGGGGGGGGGGGGGGGGGGGGGACCGGGGGGGCGGGAGGTTGCCCCCCCACCCCCACCCCCGACTCCTCAGGTCTCCAGGGAGAGGTTAGGACACAGCACTCCCCACCTCCCGAGCGTGACTCCTTGATTCCTGGGGATGAGTCAGACACTTCTTTCGTACCCGCTTTCTGGATGGGGAAACTGAGGCTGGAGGGAAAGTGCCACGGCTGGGATCGCGCACCCAGAAGCAAATCTGACCCCGGAGCCTGTGGCTCCCCCTGTCCTCGGCAGCCCTGGCGACCCCCTCCCCGCGGCCCCATCTTCAGATGAGCAAGCAGAGGCTCAGAGAGGGCAGGCAGCAGCCCCAGGCCACACAGGGAGCCGCCTAGAGGATCCCTGGCCGCCCCTGATGGCTTCCACCCTGGCAGGCGAGGCCAGTCTCTCCACTGGCCTGTGGGCCCCTCCAGCCACCCCAGGCTGCCGTGTTGGGTCCCTGCCCTCCCTTCTCTCCCCTCCCCTCCCTGCCCTCAGCCAGGAGCCAGGAGCCAGGAGCCAGAGGCACCTGGGCCCCAAAGATCCAAGCAGTGGAGTTCTGATCGCTGTGTGGTGTAGACAAGGCTCCCTGAGGGCTGCGTCTCTGGGCTGAGAGGGCTCGGGGCTGCCCCCCCCCCCCCCCCCCGCTTGAGGAAGGCCCGGCGTGTTCTGCTCAGCACTCTCCTGTCCCTTTCTCCCCCCTCCTGGGGTTCTGGCTCTGGGAAGGGCTCCCCCCACCCAGGCCCCTGGGAGCCTCCCTCCTCTCTGCTCCCCCCCAGCCAGAGGGCTGGCAAATGGCCAGCCCTTGCTCAGTGTGTGACCTTGATCCGGTCATGGGCCCTCTTGAGCCTCAGTTTCCCCATCTGAAAAGTGGGGATAAGTGACCGTCGCCTGTAAGCCATCTCTGGACCTGAGTGTCTTTAGTGCCCTGGGCGGTGCCCTTAGGACCTGGACTTTCTTCTCTGTGAGCTTCTGGAAGGCCTGGGCCCAGAGGGCTGTCTCTCCCAAGGGCCCTTACCATGGCCCCGGGCCCCTCCCAGGCTGCTCAGACACACCGTCCCCGGCGTGGGGGGGGGGCTCCCCAGAATCAGCCCTCCTCCTGGGCTGCCATCTCGGGGATGGTCCCCGTCGGTCCCCAGTCACCCCCATTGCCTTGCCTCCCCCCCCCGCCCCCTGCAGGCTTGTCGGCGTCCAGCGCCACCTCCTGTCCCTGGGCTCTCCCTCCCACGCCCCCCTCCTGCCTGTCCCCCCAGGCCTCCTCTCCCACCGCCCCAGCCTCACCCCAGCCTCCCCCTCCTCCCCCCTCCCCCCAGTCCCAAGGCTCTCCGGGCCCTGAGGTGGGGCCTCCTGCCTGTAAGCCAGCTGCCCCAGGCCTTCGGGTTCCTGGCCACACCTCCCCCTTCTCTGCCCCAGTGCCTTTACATACTCATTCCCTCTGTGAGGATTCACGTCTTTTCTCATCTCCAAATCCAGCCGTAGCCATCCGCCCCTCAAGTTCCCTCAGTGGCTCCCTATCGCCCATGGTGATGGGTTCTAAAACCTTTAAGGCACAGATTTCTTTGTCCCAGAGAAATCCTTCTCTGGAGCAGAAATACAGAATAGAGATCGAGGTTTAAAACGGAGTGGGGTCCCCCGCCCGCCCTGCTTCTTCTGTGGGGGCTCCGCTCTGCACGCTCCCCCCCTCCCTCGAGGCCTGAGCCCTGCCTGGTTGCCTCCACACGCACTTGGGGCCCGGACCCCATACCCGCGGGCCTTTGCCTGTATCTGCACATTCCTATTCCCTGGGGCCTGACCTCTCTCCATCGTCTGGCAAATTCCTTCTCGCACAATTGCGGATTCTCGGTCTCTGACCTCACTTCCAGCTTCAGACTCCTCCCACGCATCAAACTGCTGACCCTTTGCAGTAGGGACAGAGCTGGGCTCCCTGGGACACAGCAGGTCTCTGAGAATGATGTCAAGGAATGAATGGAGGAAGGATTAGGCAAGGATGAGTCAAGTGAGCAGGGGCTGGGTGTGCTCTCAGGGGACCCGCGGGCAGTGGAAAATTCCCATGGGGACCCTTATTACACAACGGCCACACGAGTGGCTCTTAATGTCCAGCGAAAGGAGCAATTCACAGGACACCCTCTGCTGCTTTCCTCCATTTTTCTTACCGCCCCCCGCCCCCATCAAAAAAAAGCTGATGTATCGCTGTTGGGATGCAGGCACTCACGACAAAAGTCTCCTTTAAAAGGCCAGCATCTGGGGCGCCTGGGGGGCTCAGTCAGTTAAGCGTTAAGCGTCTGACCTCGCTCAGGTTACGATCTCACGGTTCTTGGGTTCGAGCCCCGCGTGGGGCTCTGTGCTGACCGCTGGCAGCCTGCAGCCTGTTTGGGATTCTGTGTCTCCCTCTCTGCCCCTCCCCCCTCTCAAAAATAAAATAAACATTAAAAACTAAAAAAAAAAAAAAAAAAAAAAAAAAAGCGAGCCGCTGGCAAGGATTTATCGGGATGGGGGTTTAGGGGGTTTAGCGGGGCGAGGGGGAGCCCAGAGACCCCAGCAAGGCAATATCGCTCGGAATGTTCTGGGTCACAGTGTTTGCTAGAAAGCACGCCCTACACCTGGCCCGGCTCCGCGTAGCCGTGTGCGTAGCCCACGGGCAAGCAGGGGTCTTGTGTGCAAAATAAAACTTTGGAAAGGAAAACGTCAAAAGCGGGAAGCAGACAGGACGCGAACAGTTACGTTCGGGTGACGGGCGGTGACACCAATGGTGACCTCGGCCAGGGGACGTTGAATCCCGGTCCCTCTTGCTCACGTGCTCACCGCGCTGGGTCCCTAACACACGTCCACCCACGTAACCTCCGCAGCAACTGAGACTGACCCGCACAAAGGACTAGCTGTTATCGTCGCGTTTATGGTTGAGACTCGGGAGGCCCAGAGTGGTTGAGTGAGCTGCCCAAGGTCACACAGCGGGGTGTAGCCGGGGTTCGAACCCAAGTACCCGAGCCTGCCTGACTCTCAGGCCCTGAATGGGGATGAGCAGGACTGGGACGCAGAAGCAGGCCCAGCCCCTCCTGGACGGGGTCAAGGCCAGGGAAAGCCAAGCAGACATTTGGACCTGCGGTTTCCACCCCTCCCTCCCTCTGATCTTGAAGAACCTCGTGCAAGGCCCTTTCTGATCTCTGCCTGTTCATGGCCAAGGTCCCCAGCCCAGGCTTTATAATCCTGCCCGCTCCTTCCCCGGGGGAGGGCTGAGCCGCTCAGAGGTTTTATGGCTCAAGCCCCGCCAGTCCCCAGAGCGGCTTCGCTCAAGGAGCAGGGGGCCGCTAATAAAAAGGTTCCAAGCAATAAACAAGTAATAAGACATCAGGCCTCATCGCTTGGGTGGATTTTGGGCCCCAGACTTGGGCAGAGAGGGGAGGGGACTCCGGGCCACCACTACTAAAGAAGGTGCCTTGGGAATGCTCACAGCCACCCCCCCCCACTCCAGTGACCCCGGCCTGCAGAGTGAAGGGCCTGATGTGTCTCGATTCCCATGCACTCTTTCAGGGCTGGGAAATGGAAACATCCAGGGGGGCCCTTGGTGGCATTGAATGCTGAGCCAAGGAGGGCATTGCTGGCGAGGCCTGAACCAGACCCCCCAGAGAGACGGGCCGGCTGCCGGCGTGCACTGTTGGGACCGGGCCCCCGAGGACTTTGCTACCGTGGACAAGAATGTCTGAGTCATGGAGTTTGAAAGCAGTCAACCCTTATTTAAGATCCTGCCACGTGGCTGGCTGGCTGGGACCCGCGGGGCAGAGGGGGGCGCTCGGAGCCATGCGTCTGCGAAATGGGTGCAGAGGGTGCTCTCTGGGGCCAGATCCGGGCGCTCTCTGCTGAGTCAGGATTTCTGCGGTTTTTCTCTCCTCCTCCTTCTGCGAATCCCGTGATCCTTCCTGAGCTAGGAACTCAGGTGCCAGGAAGGGTGGGGTCTGGGTGAAGAAGCGTAATAATTACAACCTTCCTGAGCCTTCGCCGTGCGCCAGGCTAGTCGAGGGCTTTGCGTGGCTTAGCTCCCTCCATCCTCACAGCAGCCCTGTGAGGCGGCCGATGTGAGGACTCCCACTTTACAGATGGGCACACTGAGGCCCTGGGAGGACTTGTACATCTGAGCTTTGCTCCCAGGGCCTCGCCCCAAGCCCCCTAGAGAAAAGAATCGTCAGGGACCTCAAAGGGACTGTCACCCACACGGGATCAGTGCGTCTGTGGTCTGTCCACCCTCCAGATCGACGCTGTCCCCTAGATGCATAACGTGTACCCCAGGTAAATAGTCTAGTTGCCACATTAAAAAAAAAAAAAAAGAAAGAAAGGAAGGAAGAAAAAGCTGCAAAAGAAAAAGAAACAGGTAAAAATAATTTCAATTGTATATTTTATTTAACCCGCTCTATCTGAAATGCTACCATTTCAACATGTAACCGATAGAACAAACTATCAAAATATATTCTGTTCTTTTCATACTAAGCCTCTGAGGTTGGGTGGTTTTTCTCCAAGGAGATGCCAAACTGCCATCAGAAAGATTGATGTGCACGTAGGTTTCACCCCATGGGGCGCCTGGGGGGCTCAGTCGGGGTTTTTTTTGGCTCAGGTCATGATCTCACAGTTCGTGAGTTCGAGCCCCGAGTCAGTCTCTGTGCTGTCAGCACCAAGGCCGTTTCAGACCCTCTGTCTCCCTTTCTCTCTGCCCCTCCTCTGTTCTCTCTCTCTCTCTCTCTCTCAAAAATAAGCAAACATTAGGGGCGCCTGGGTGGATCAGTCAGTTAAGCATCAACTTCGGCTCAGGTCATGATTTCATGATCTGTGAGTTGGAGCCCCGCGTCGGGCTCTGTGCTGACAGCTCAGAGCCTAGAGGCTGTTTTGGATTCTGTGTCTCCCTCTCTCTCTGCCCCTCCCCTGCTCACGCTCCATCTCTCAAAAATAAATAAACATTGTTAAAAATTAAAAATAAATAAAGATTTAAAAAAATAAACATCACCCTATTACAGGTAAAAAAGAGTCAATTCCCAGGCCTGAGTTGTTCCAAACCTGCCTCAAAAGTTGTCATAACTGATTCGAGGGTCAGGGTGACTGGTGAAATCAATAATAAGCAAACAGAACTGGAAGCGCCCCTGTTATGGCCGCATTTCAAGGGCTCAGCCACGTGCAGCCGGCAGCAGCCATGCTGGACGGGGCAGGGCAAACCGTTTCCATCATTTCAGAGAGCTCTGTTGGACGTATGTTGGAAGGCGCGGGGGGCGGGGGGGGCGGGAAGAGAGAGAGAGAGAAAGCATTGGAGGGAAAGGAGGGAGAGAGAAGAGTCAAAAAGAGCCTCGGGCTGAAGTCACCACACACACAGAGATCCGAGGTGTGCTGGGACATAGAGTATGTAGGGAAGAAGTAGAACTTGACGGTGGGAACGGAAAAACACTGGCCGTGCTGGCGTGGGGACCTAGGAGAGGCGGGGACAGTGGGGGCCTATGGGGCTGCAATGAGTCCTCCGGCCTATTAGGAACGAAGCCCAGGATTCAGTACAAAGAGTTCTGAGAATTTGAAGGGAGTGATTCATTTCTTTAGCTAGATTTTTCTTTATTATTATTATTATAAAAGTGATACATCAAAGTGATATGTCAAAGCAAGTGTTTTTAAAAACTATTTAAAAGTTCACATAATTTTTAAAAATTTGTTTACTTTGAGAGAGAGAGAAAATACACATGCGAGTGGGGGAGGGGCAGAGAGAGGGAGAGAGAGAACACAGGCTCCGTGCTGTCGGCGAAGAACCCAGTGCGGGGCTTGATCCCATGAATGGTGAGCTCATGACCTGAGCTGAAATCAAGAGTCAGACACTTAGCCCACTGAGCCACCCGGGCGCCCCACAAGTTTGTATAGATTTTCAGGGTGCCAGAAATTGGCAAGGAGGGAGAAAGAACAGAGGAGAGGAATTTACCCCATCGGGACTTCAAATCCTATGAAGTTACTACAACCCAAGCAGTATGACCCCCGTCCTACGACTGAGCAGTTCCAGTCCTGGTCGGAGGCTGCTTCGGATTCTGTGTCTCCCTCTCTCTCTGTGCCTACCCTGCTCATGCTCTGTCTCTCTCTTTCTCAAAAAAAAAGAAAAATTTTTTTAAAGGTAAAAAAAAAAAAGGCTAACACGTTTCTTCAAAAGGAAAATAATTTAAGAAGGATGAAAGTGGGGTATCTCGCAGCTATTTTTAAATGGAATGACACGGCTGTAGATTAACCTGAAGGAATAATCAGGGTGCCGGAGTACAGTGTGAGATGTAAAATCAATAGTTTTAGGAAGAAAAGGGGGAAGGGGGGAGGGGGAGGAGAGGAGACATCTGAGGGCTCACACTGTCGTCTGTTTGCATGTGCTTCTATAAGCAATCAGGTGACTCACCAAACTGGCCATACTGGGGTCCCCCGAGGCCAGGAAGGCATTTGTCGGGAGAGACCATTAACTTATTAATAAACCTGGATGATTGATAAATGTAGAGACATGATCCAAGAATTTGTTCTTCTCCTAATTGGATTGTCTATGTTGTTTAGGTTTATTGATGTGTTTTTGAGAGAGACAGAGACAGCACGAGTGGTGGAGGGGCAGAGAGGGGGTGGGGGAGACAGAACCCCAAACAGGCTCTGCGATGCCAGCACAGAGCCCCAGCCGGGGCTCGAACCCACAAAGCCGTGAGATCGCGACCTGAGTGGAAACCAAGAGTCGGACGCTTCACCGACTTACAGTTCAGAATTCAAGAGGGTACGGAAGTCATGGCGGGGAAAATTCTAGTCTCACAACTACCCCAGACCCAACCCCGGAGTCACTACTTTCAATGCTGACCTGCCGGAAATTTCTGTCTATGCCTGGATTCCGTCTTATGCGCTTCTTTTTAAACCGTGACTAAGATACTACTTTATATCTTCGGGCCCTTTGCACCCTCCAGTCTTTCAGTATGAACATTTCGAAACTTCTTGTTCTGCTGAGAGACACAGAGACCCACCGAGACCCCTGAAGCCGGATTCAGGGAGCCTTTATTACCGGCCGGGACGGCACAGGGTTAACACAGAGCTCTAGATGTGCAGCCCCGAACCCAATGACTTAGGGCTTTTTATAATGAATGAGCCAGCAGGCAAGCGGGCAGTAGAGAAGCAGAATTGACCATTTATTGCAAAAAAAAAAAAGGCTACACAGTGATAAAGAGAGCAGCCTTATCCTGGTACGTAGGACAACGTTTGTTATTTTGAAGGCACGACTCAGGGTTTTGGGGACTTTCAAGGGAATAGCCATTATCTCAGGGACAAAGTGTGCAAAGTGTGTCATAAATAACCATTAATAGGGACCATTAACCCTTGTCTTCTTATCTGTCTTCTCCTTGCACCTGAGGACAGTCACGCAGCCCTCAGTGCGGGCCCAGAAGGTCAACTCTGGGTCCAGATGGAAGGACCAAGGCTAAGTTCATGGGCAACATCCCCCACCGGCTTCAGGTGTATGAGTCAAATCACGGACTCATCATCTTGTCTGAGCCAGTTGTAGGAAGATCTTTTTTTTTTAATGTTTTATTTATTTCTAGGAGAGAGAGAGACAGCGTGAGCAGGGGAGGGTCAGAGAGAGAGGGAGTCACAGACCGAAACAGGCTCCAGGCTCTGAGCTGGCAGTCAGCACAGAGCCCGACGCGGGGCTCGAACCCACGAACCGCGGGATCATGACCTAAGCGAAAGTCGGACGCTTAACCGACTAAGCCACCCAGGCGCCCCATCTCTTTTTTATTTTTAATATCTTTTCCTGCCGAGGTTAGGAGCCCTCGCTCTTTATATAGGGACCCACGCACATGCGCTGTGGCGAAGGCAGACCGGCTGTCCGTATGGATGTTGACAGGTTTTCCTTTCGCCAACCTCAGCACCTGAGTGAGGGCAACGAGTCAGCTTTTTGTGCGGGGCTCCCACGCCCTAGCGCCTGGGCCCAGACTACTGTTCCCTGATGCTCACCTACCGCCGCCCCTGCTCTTACAGATGGGCGCCCAGATTAGAGAACAGAACATAAGGTGAATGCGAACAGGAACCTCTCCGCTGTTTGCCCAGCTTTCTGGGGGTAACCTCTGCCAATTCAATGGCAAAGAGTAAGGACACTCTGTCTTATCGGAATGGGGATTTCTCAAGCTCTTGCCGTGCATGTACCAGCCAGCTTCCGGGGTGTGGCTGGCTCAGGGCTGGAGATCTCAGGGGCCAGTGTCCTTTTGAGGGTCAGTTTAAGCGAGGTGACTGGATCTGGATCACTTCGCCAGGTTGAGGGCTCTTCTGAGTTGGCCTACTTAACTCCGGAGTGATGGACCCATGCAGTGATGCCTGAAACTTTAAGGGCTGAGTCCTTTGCTTGGTTGTACATCTGTGAAGTCCGCCTCCATTTGAAAGGGGTGCCCCCCATCCTTTGAAGGAACCAGATCTCCTGGGCTTAGTAAATGTCAGATCAGGTTTAGGGAGGATATGGTTTGTATATTTAGAGATCTATCCTGTGTTCCTGTTGTTTAAATAATCCAATGCCCATGGAGTCTTACTATCATCCCCACAGAATAACAAGCACAGAAGACTGTGTATCCATGAAATACTGTGGCAATTTCTCTGAAGGTTACCTCAAGTTGTCTAATTTAGGCAAACAACAAACATTTTTAAAAATTTTTTTTAATGTTTTATTTATTTCTGAGAGAGAGAGAGAGAGAGACAGCGTGAGCAGGGGAGGATCAGAGAGAGACAGAGACACAGAATCTGAAGCAAGCTCCAGGCTCTGAGCTGCCAGCACAGAGCCCGACGTGGGGCTCGAACCCACGAACTGTGATATCATGACCTGAGCCGAAGTCGGACACTTAACCGACTGAGCCACCCAGGCGCCCCGGCAAACAACAAACATTTAAAGACAATGAGAACTAGAATTTAACGTCCATAACGGTGCGTTGTTGAAACATAGTTTTTCTCTCTAAAACCCCCCACTTCCAGAGATGGCCAAATCGAGACCAATGCATTTGTAGAACAGTCCAGTCTTAACCCTGGCCTAATTACTTACATAAGCTCAGCAAGAGTAGCGAATTGTTCATGAGGATCTTTCCAAGTGCACTTTGCTGGGACCTTTTATAAGGAATCTCTAGGTTGAGCTTTTAGTAGCCTCTCCGGGCCAGAAGCCAAGCCAAGTACTTGCCATCAGACAGGCCTCCAATGCCTGTAGAATTGGGCGAATTCCTCTTCACAAGGTCCCCAAGATGTCCTGAGGTCCCTGCACCTGCCAGGAACTGACCTTCTTTATTCATCTGGGGGGGCTGCTAGCAACTCTGTGAGCAAGGTATCAGGCCAACATTTCAAAGAGGCTTTATGGCTCCATGTTTTATAAAGTCAACCTTCGTTCCTTAAAGCTGTCTGGTCATATCTGAGTCTATGCATGACTTTCAAATATGACATTCCAGTCAAAGCCTTGGTAAAATAACCAGTATTTCCAATGGTGTCCTATTCCAAGAGGAACAGATTCTCATCGAATTTATGCAAACAATTGTAATTGCCATAAAAGAAAGACTACTCATTGGGAGTTTTTTAATTTTAGAGGCTTTGGGTAGAGAGAAAAGATAAATGCTTTAGTTTACAAATGAATACTTTATGACATCTCTGTATATCATAGATCTTTTAAGAAAATGTTTCCTTAATCTGGAAGAGCAAACATTAGAGAACCAGCAATATTTGTTGTTTTTTTTTAATAAATTTATTTTTTTTTAATGTTTTATTTTTATTTTTGAGGGAGAGATAGAGACAGCGTGAGCAGGGGAGGGGCAGAGAGAGGGGGAGATACAGAATCTGAAGATAGGCTCCAGGCTCTGAGCTGTCAGCACAGAGCCCGATGCGGGGCTCAAACCCATGAACCGTGAGATCATGACCTGAGCTGAAGTCGGACGCTTAACCGACTAAGCCACCCAGGCGCCCCAAGAACAATTATTTCTGACAAAAATCTTAGAAATGGACATTGTTAAAGATCTGATGAGAGTTCATTATGATGCAGTTGACAAATTCGGTGATTTCTGTGACATATAACATTTCAGGTAATCAGAATATTAAGTGATAACTTTATATCAAAACATTAAAGCTTTAGGAATTGCATATATACTTGGGCAGTTGCGGCATTTACCTGTGCATTACAACCTAAGGTTTACCATTGTACGATAGTGCTTTTCCAAGTAACTTAGCATCCCAAATAAAAGGGCCTAATTGGTCAAAAGACTTCTTTACCATTTAAATCCTGGGAAGTTTGTTAAAACCTTAGGAAGCTATAAAGCACATCCTAAATAGGATTACAGATCATTACAAATCTTAAAACTTTATATATTTAACCAAAGTGGCAATAAAAGATCCTAAAGGCGAACGTATAGCATTATATAGTCATCAGCAAAACCTAGCTCCTTTAACATTGAGAAGTTTTAACTAAGCAAAGACCTGATAAAGATGAAACCTAAAGCTTTGGTTTTCTTGGCAGACAAAAGAGAAAACCTTTGTTTACATAGTTTTACCAAAAGCAGATCAACTATCCAAGAAAACTTTGTCTTTTGAACAGAGAGAAAGGCAGAGCTTTCACCTTATACCAGTGTACTTTTAAAATTCTATTTATCTTAACCTTAGTTCATCCTGAACATATATAAAATTAGTCTACAACTTTCCTTTGCTTTACATTTTGTCCCAAAGCCATTTTTCTCTAAACAACCAGTCTCGTTTAGGACAAAATTACTTTTTTTCATTTTTAACAAAAATGTAGTTTTATTCCTTATATCTTTTTTACATATCTCCCATTTTCCTACATGCAGAAGAATAGGCTCTCCTTATTTCCAACAGTTGTAAGTACACTTAGTAGAATTTTAACTGCTAAAAACCTTAGTCTCCAGTGAAAACTAAGTAGTAATCAATTGTGAACTTTATGTTATATCAGAATTTTTTATTTCATTTTATTTAAAAAATTGTTTAATGTTTTATTTTTATTTCTGAGCGAGAGAGAGACAGTGTGAGCAGGGGAGGGTCAGAGAGAGGGAGACACTGAATCTGAAACAGGCTCCAGGCTCTCAGCTGTCAGCACAGAGCCCGACGCGGGGCTCGAACCCACGAACTGTGAGATCATGACCTGAGCCACCCAGGCGCCCCAATATCAGAATTTTTTAGATGGCAAACTTATGAATCCATTTCATTAAGCACAAAACATGTTTTTTAACAGTTCCAAATATTCTTAGTGGGTTTTTTTTGCAACAAGTCAAAAGCAGAAACCTACATCTAGTAATTAGTGCTTTAGCTTCTTATCACGTTAGATAGCCAATGAACTCAATCTCAATTTATCATGCAAGCAAAACTTTAATGTTTTTTTAAAGCTATCTTAACAATTACCCATGAAAACTATGAGACAGACAAAATTAGCCATCACTTTCAGTCCTCTTTTTTTTAACAAATTGGAACAGAGATAACAGGAGTTTATTTGACCTTCAGCAAATCTAGGTAGAATACATGTTTGTTTCTGTTTTTTTTAATGTTGATAAACATTGTTCATCTCAAACCAACAAACTTAAATTAACTTAAACACTAAATAGGTTTTACTTGAGTCCATGTAAGATACTTTGTTCCCCATGGTTAATTTTGACATGGAAAGTTGGTGGGGAAACTGACTTCGGTGGTCTTCAGGCCTCAACATCTAGGGGAGGAGGAAGAGCTGATGGTGCCTGAGGCCTTGAGGAGCCAGTGATGAAGGCCGCCCCCATCCTGACCCCCCAGGAGATGCAGAAAAGGAGTGGGGGAAGGGAAGGTTAAAGAGGAGAGGTGCCCGCAGAAGGCAGAGAAAGAGAATTCCCAGTTTTAAATTTTGTCATGTCAGACAGAGGTGCAGACTTCAGGTTTCTTTTGTTTTATTTTAACCAGTGGAATTAGGCAACCTGCGTCAGTCCGGAGAAGACAGGAGTTTCGGCAGCTGGTTGGGAATATTCCTTAAAGTCTCTGTCCCGAGGTAGCCTAACGACAGTTGGCTCCAATTATAGCTGTTAACCTGGGAAATGAGTGAGAGAGAAGCCCTCAGATCACTAGGCAGAGGAACAGAGAGTTAGCATCCCCTTCAGTCTGATTTGATCTCAGCCAGACCAATAAAGTCCCCTTCTCCAAGTTGCAATATCGGCTGGGTTTGGGGGGCCCTTTCCGATTCGGGCACTCATTTTTCCAGTGCCCTTGTTTGCTGCAGGTAAATCGCACCCAAGGGGGAAGGGTTTGGACAATCTCTAATCAGGAGTTGATACAGGAACTGATCAGGGTAGTCTGGGAATCTGGTGACAACATGCCAGACGCGGCAGATGGTTGGGACACGTAAGGTTCACTCTGAGGGCCATCCTACACCAAAAGTGGGCCATTCTAATGTACATAATTTTATAGTCTCCCTAAAACCCCTTCTCTGCACAGCCCCAACCCCATAATGTTCCCGTGAGGCGATTTCGCAAAGACACAGGGGTGGGGGTGCCCCCTCTAATGAGGAGACCAGTCAGATGCCCAACTGGCCGTGTCCTGAAGGAACTTAGGTGACGCTTAGCCATATTGGTCTCAGCTTTGTGACTTACGATCGGGAACTATTCTTTTTTTTTTTAATATTTTTTATTTATTTCTAGGAGAGAGAGAGAGAGAGAGAGACAGCATGAGCAGGGGAGGGTCAGAGAGAGAGGGAGAGATACAGACTCTGAAACAGGCTCCAGGCTCTGAGCTGGCAGTCAGCACAGAGCCCGACGCGGGGCTCGAACCCACGAACCGCGAGATCATGACCTAAGCGAAAGTCGGTCGCTTAACCGACTAAGCCACCCAGGCGCCCCGATCGGGAACTATTCTGATGCCGCCGTAGACTATATACCGTTCATCACAGAATTACAGACGGGCTCACAGACTCCGCAGGCTTCTGGGGACCTTAAGGGGCCCCACCCGTGGAGCCACAGACTCGAACCCGGCAGGCAAGCCAGAGTCGCACATCCACACTCACACACACCCCAGAGGTGACTGCATTCCCTCCCACAGAATTCCTACCGACAATGACAATGACAGCAGGACAAAATAGGACTGAAGTGGCCACAAAACAGGCTCACAGGTTTACTGAAGGGCCCACCCGACGGCTCAGTGAGCCCGGGGCGGGAAGTAGTGCCGCGTCCAGCCTTCCACTTAATCCCCCAGACAGAAGCACATGCGCATTCAGAATTCAGATGACAAACGGACTCACCTCCGGAGGTTCAGACAGGCGATTCCCACAGATTCACTGGGGCCCGTTTTCGGGGCGGCAGGAAAGACAAGAGCATTTCCCCGATCCCGGGACGTCTTCAGGAGCCTGGGAGGGTGCAGGCGAATGGGACAGGAATTTGGAGGTCTGGGGTCTCCGTGATCTCGCTGGGGCCTCCAAAATGTTCTGCCGAGAGACACAGAGACCCGCAGAGACCCCTGAAGCCGGATTCAGGGAGCCTTTATTACCGGCCGGGACGGCACAGGGTTAACACAGAGCTCTAGATGTGCGGCCCCGAACCCAAGGACTTAGGGCTTTTTATAATGAATGAGCCAGCAGGCAAGCGGGCAGTAGAGAAGCAGAATTGACCATTTATTGCAAAAAAAAAAAGGCTACACAGTGATAAAGAGAGCAGCCTTATCCTGGTACGTAGGACAACGTTTGTTATTTTGAAGGCACGACTCAGGGTTTTGGGGACTTCCAAGGGAATAGCCATTATCTCAGGGACAAAGTGTGCAAAGTGTGTCATAAATAACCATTAATAGGGACCATTAACCCTTGTCTTCTTATCTGTCTTCTCCTTGCACCTGAGGACAGTCACGCAGCCCTCAGTGCGGGCCCAGAAGGTCAACTCTGGGTCCAGATGTAAGGACCGAGCCTAGGTTCATGGGCAACACCTACCACCTCGAGAATTTTATTATCTTTGTTTTCCCACATATCTGTGCATCCTTTTCTCCATCCTTATCTGCGATGCATGTCAAAGGAAGTTGCAGACATCAGTACATTTCATTGTAAACGCTCCCATATTTGCTTACAGGATCTTCTTTTATTTTTTTATGGGGGGGAGGGGCAGAGGAGGAGAGAGAGAGAATCTTATCAGCGTGGAGCCTGACACAGGGGCTCGATCCCACGACCCTGGGATCATGACCTGAGCTGAAATAAAGAGTCCGGGTGCTTAATCAGACTGAGTCTCCCGGGCGCCCCAATGGGGTTTTCTTTTCTTTTTTTAATTTTTATTTATCTACTTATTTATTTCAAATTCTTAAAAAATTTAAAAAAAATTTTTTTAAACGTTTTATTTATTTCTAGGAGAGAGAGAGAGACAGCGTGAGCAGGGGAGGGTCAGAGAGAGAGGGAGTCACAGACTCTGAAGCAGGCTCCAGGTTCAGAGCTGTCAGCACAGAGCCGGAGGGAAGGCTCGAACTCACCACGAAGCAGGAGACCATGCCCTGAGCGGAAGTGGGATGTGTGACAGACTGAGCCACGCGGGTGCCCCATTGTGAATTTCTTTTAATACACGATGTTTACATCACTGATTCTTGGAGGTGGGACATGAGAGAAGGAGAATTTCTGCTCACTCACTCATTCTACTAGTGGGGCTGACTGATTTTAAAAAGTCAATAGCCAAAGAAATTAGTTACTAAGTATTAAAAGGCCTGTGAAAGGAGCACCCAGGATGCTGAGATGAATAACGATACAGCAGTGCGCCCAGAAGGGGCGTCTCCTGCCTTAAGGAGGTGGTCTGCATAATTAACACGTTGCCGAGTGATCCCCCAGAGAGGTTACTCTAATTGCTCCCCCGCCCAGAGCGGTTAAGGGAAAAGAGCCTGTTTTCTCTGTACCGAGGCCAAGGCCTGAGTCATTGCTCGGAGATGGAGGTGCCCAGAGGAGACGGCGATGCTTGCCCAGATGGGCTCCAAGCGGACTTGCAGGAAGCGAAGGTGCTCCCGCCAGAGAGAAGGACCCGGGCGGAGGCGGGCGGCTGGGCTGGACGCCGCACGGCGTGTTCTGGGAAGGAAGCGCATTGAACCCGGCTCGGCCTTGGCAGGCCTCCCGCGGGGAAAGGCGGGCTGACCCCAGGCGCCCGCCGTGACTCAGCAGGATGCGGGCTTGGGCTGCCTGCCAATCAGCATCCTGGGGCCGGATTGCGCTCCCGAAGGGTGGGGCCGCTCGCCGGAAGGGGGCAGGGCCGGCCCCCTGCAGCCCCTGACCCTCTCTCCCCTGCTTTGCACACACCGTTCCCCACCCCCCACCCCCCATACCCTGTACTGCTTCCCACGCCTCTTTCCGGTCACTTCCGCAGAGGACTTGCCCTTGACTCCATGGATCGAAAATTACAACCTTCCTGGGGGCGCCTGGGTGGCTCAGTGGGTTAAGTGTCCGACTCTTGATTCTGGCTCAGGTCATGATCTCATGGTTTGTGGGTTCCAGCCTGCCGTCGGGCTCTGTGCTGACAGCTCGGATTCTGGGTCTTCCTCTCTCTCTGCCCCTCCCTCGCTCATGCTCTGTGTCTCCCTCTCTCTCTAAAACAAATAAACATTAAAAAAATTTTAGAGGGGCGCCTGGGTGGCTTAGACGGTTAAGCGTCCGACTTTCGCTTAGGTCATGATCTCGCGGTTGGTGGGTTCGAGCCCCGCGTCGGGCTCTGTGCTGACTGCCAGCTCAGAGCCTGGAGCCTGTTTCAGAGTCTGTATCTCCCTCTCTCTCTGACCCTCCCCTGCTCACGCTGTCTCTCTCTCTTTTTCTCTCTCTCTCTCTCTCCTAGAAATAAATAAAAAATATATATATTTAAAAAAAATTTTAGAAGGACCATTGTAGGGTCCCCCTCTGCTCTCTGATAATCTCCCCATCTCTAAACCCTTCCCATAACCACAGCTGTAAAATCCCGTTTTCCCTGCCATCTATCATGCTCACAGAGGCTCTGGGGATTAGGATGCGGACGCCTTTGGGGGCCACTGTCATATAGACGGACTTGTACAGATTTGTGGCTGAGTCTGGCTTCTTGCAGTCAGCACAGTCCATGGGGCTATAATGCTCCGTGGCTGTTTCTTGTCGCTGAGAAGTAGTGTCGCACGGTATGGACGTACCCGTCTGCCTGCTCACCTATGGAAGGACACTGGCTTGTTCCCAGCGGGGAGCGATTATGAACAGTGTTGCTATAAACGTGCGAGTGTGGATATTTGTGTGAACATAGGGTTTCGTTGCTCTTGGGTGAACATGCAGGAGAGGGAGAGAATCTGGTTTAAATTTTTTTTTGGTTTATTTATTTTTGACAAAGAGACACTGTGAGCAGGAGAGGCCCAGAGACAGAGAGAGACAGAGAGAGAGAGAGAGAGAGAATCCCAAGCAGTCTCTGCACCGTCAGCACAGAGCCTGACGTGGGGCTCGAACTCACAAAACCACAAGGTCATGACCTGAGCTGTAACTGAGAGTCTGACGCTTAACCAGCTGAGCCCCCCAGGCACCCTGAGAGAATCTGGTTTAAAATCTGCTTCCATAGGGGCGCCTGGGTGGCTCAGTCGGTTAAGCGTCTGACTTCAGCTCAGGTCATGATCTCACGGTTCGTGGGCTCGAGCCCTGCATCGGGCTCTGTGCTGACAGCTAGCTCAGAGCCTGGAGCCTGTTTCGGATTCTGTGTTTCCCTCTCTCTTCCATAAAGATAGTTCAGTGAGGGATGCCTGGGGGGCTCAGGTCATGATCTCGAGGTTCGTGGGTTCAAGCCCCGCGTCGGGCTCTGTGCTGACAAGGAGCCTGCTTGGGATTCTCTCTCTTTCCCTCTCTCTCTGCCCCTCCCCTGTTCGTGCTTTCTTTCTCTCTCAAAATAATTAAACTAAAAAAAAAAAGTTCAGTAAGATATATTACTATATAGTATACAATGTGATACAATATGATAATAATATTCCCTTAGGAGTCAAATGCTCTGGTGGCCAAGGGGAGGGAGGTGGAGAGAGACTTGGAGAAGTTCTGTGAGTCGCCTGAGGTCAAACCTTGACCAGCTCCCACCCCTAACCCCCCACAGCCCCTGCCCAGAATGAGCACACAGGTTGAACGGAATGGACGGGCTACCTCATGGCCCTTGGTGGTTAGGGGGTCACACCGCTTGGGTCCAAATCCCAGCTCTGCCCTCTGTGGCTGCGTGTCATCAGCCAGGTGACTTGGCCTCTCTGTGCCTCCCTTCCACATCTGTGACACGGGGAAAGTAATACCACCCACCTCCTCGGTCTGTTGAGGGAATAAACGAATTCACGAAAAGGAATTCACGTGGGCGGTACCGCTCTCACCATTAGTTTTATTTCTTCAACGGATATTGGCCTTAGGTCTTGTCTGCCCGGTCCGGTGTTTGGATACACTGGTAATCAAGACAGACCAAAAAAACCCCTAAAACCCCTGGTCTCACGGAGCTTAGACGTAAGCTGAGAAGGAAGGCAATAAAACAGTCAAAGAAATACGTGAACCGTGAGAGCGCATCTCAAGGGCGCTGGGAAAACAAAGCAGGGGGAGGGGGAGGGGGGGAGGCTCCCCTGTGCACAGGGTGTCTGGTGAGGCCTCAGGGACAAAGTGCAGGGTGATGCCGGAGCGGAGGCAGGGGGTGAGGGTGCTAATCTTGGGGCCTGAATGGAAGACAGACAGATCAGTCAAGTGCAAGGGCTGGGAGGCAGGTCCAGGCCTGAGGGGTTGGAGGACCAGTATCTTTGGAACTCAGTAAGTGGCGGGCGGGGAGGGGGGAGACGGTGGGCGGGGAAGGGCCCGGTGAGGACTTTGCTTTTTCTCTGAGGGAGATGGGAGGGTTTCCGGCAAGGGAGAGCTAAGAGCCTCCTTAGTTTCTAACCAATGAGGAGAACGGATCATGGGGTGTGGGCGGCGGGGGGGGCGCGCAGGGCGGGGCGCTCAGGGCGGGGGCAGGGAGATCAGTAAAGAGGCACCCCGGACCTTTCATCCTTACCAAGTCCCCTTAAGGGAGGCCCAGAGAGGTCAAGCCTGGTATTCAAGGTCACAGAGCTAATTAGTAGCAGAGTTCGAATCCCACCTCAGCCCATCTTTCTTCCCTGCCGCGGACTTCCCCCCGCCGCCCGTGGCTGCCCCAGGGGATCTGAACTGGGGACCCATGTGGCCATTGCATACATGTTGTGTGCCAGGCGCCGGGGATGAAGTACTGAATGTGACGGACACACTGTGTCCGAGTGGTGGTGGGGGTGTGTGCCAGGTACTTACTGAGACCACCTAGGAAGATGCTGTGTGACCTTAGGGAAATACATGAGCCTTTCTGGGCCTCCATTCCTTCTGGCCTGAGGCGGTGCTCTCAATACCCACCTCAGGGGATTCTGATAGTGTACGTCCTTGGCTTAGAATTTCTTTGAGTGCTTCCCCCACCACCACCCCGCCCCGCCCGGAGCCGGAGGGAAGTCAGGCATGCTTTCTCTGGTCTGAGAAGGCCAGAGAAATGGGCAGACCCGGGCTACGCAGGGCCTTGAGTTCTGGGCTGAGAGGCCATGGCCATGTGCGGGATGGACAGGTGGGAGGGACTGGAGGCCAAGAGGCTGAGGAGGCTGGGTAGAGGCCCAGGCCCAGGGGGCGAGGAGGAGAGCAGAGCTGGATGGGGGCGACGGGGACCAAGAAGGAGGGCCAGGGCCTGGTGGGTGGGGCGGAAGGCCCGAGGGCCAATGCGTTGGGCCCTCCTTAGATTGTCGTGTTCTGGGGCCTCCGGAGCAGAGCCGGGCCAGGCATCTAGGGCTCCGTAGGTCTCGGCCGGTTGTCCATCGCGTGGGCTGTAGCGCTCGCTGTCTGTTTCTCCTGCAGGCCTCTGGCCCGGCTCAACGGGTATCTCCGTGCCTCTGCTCCCATTGAGCGAGAGATGTGTGCCAGGCCCTGCACGTGGCGTGGGGACACTGGCTTGTCACCCAGCGGGCCCAGTGCGACTTACGAGGTTGGCAGAGAAGGCAGCACCTGTCTGAGGACACACAGCGAGGTTCCGCACGCAGGACCCGGGTAGAGGCTCTCGCGCAGCCAAGGACAGGGGACCAACATCTTGGCCGGAGGACTTAGCGGATGCAAAGGCCCGGAAGGAGGAATAATGCTCAGGGCACTGGGGAGATTCAGCTGGAGGGTGGGGCGCGTGGGGAAGGGGGGACCGGAACAGAAAGCTGCCTGCAGGGCCGAGGTTCAGATCCCAGCTGTGCCTGGAACTTGCTTTATGGTCAAACCACTTCCCCCTCCTAATCATCCTTTTCTTATCTGTAACATCAGAACACGGAGGGAGATCCCAGCCCTACCCCATTCATGCCTCAATTATGTATTGAAGACTGATTTATTCACTTATGGAGCGGTTAGTTGCTCTGGGCCCTGAGGACGCGGTGGGGAGGTCTGGAACGAGACCAGGCTTTGGGCATCTCTAAAGGCCCCACAGGGGATTCTGAAGGGCTGGGTACTGAGAGCCACAGAGGCCGATGAAAGGTCATAAGGAAAGTTCTTTGACTTAGCTTCGCTTTTTTCTAGGGAAATCCCTTCCTTCGTTCCATGAATGAATGAACCGAACCCCCACAGTCATTCAGTGAGTCAAATACCAGCCGAGCACCCACCATGTCCCGCCAGGCCTTGCGGATTCCATCGCGGCCTCCTGGGGTGGGGCTTAGGGGCCTTGGATTTGCAAGTTGTAAATGCTGGGAGAGGGGGAGGTCTGGGGGAGGGGGCGCCCTCATAGTCATCCATGTATGCAGTCAGAGACTATTTCAGGGACTCCTGACAGCCATAGGATCTATTCCCTGTTGGCATCTCCGTTTTCCTCTCCCGTAAACTGGGGAGGAAATTTCTCCAAGTCGCTGTCAGATCAAGGACCAAAATAGCACCGCCCACTGAAGGGAGCTCAGTCTCCGGAGTGTGGTTATCAGAAGGCAAGCGCTTAACCTATATTATCCCTTTGAGTCCTCAGGTCCGATTAAAACCATGAGGTAGAGATTACCGTTATCCTCATTTCACGGATGAGGAAACTGAGGCTCAGCGAGGTGAGATCCGCTGCCCCAGGCACGGAGGGAGCCGAGACCCAGGCCCTCAGCCACCCATCCGCCTGATGGTAACTGACCTCAGAGCTCCCACTCGCTGGGCTTAATCTGCCCAGCAACCAGTGACGTCACCAACTCCACACCCACCCTCAACCTTTGAAGGGAATGACGTCATCACTGGACAGTAAAGTAACTACAATGTGCTGAGGGCTTACTGTGTGCCAGGCACTGAGCTCACCAGCACCTCCTCTGGACGCACACAGTGCCCACTGTCGGCTCTATTACTGTGTTAGCAACAACAATTATAGGAGCGCCCGGCTGGCTCTGCTGGTAGCGCTGAGGACTCTGGATCTCAGGGTTGTGAGTTTGAACCCTGTGTTGGGTGTAGAGATGCCTTAAAAACAAAATCTTAAGAAAGTCCCAAAACAGTAATTCTCAGGGTGCCTGGGGGGCTCAGTCGGTTAAGCATCCAACTTGGGCGCAGGTCATAATCTCACGGTTCGTGGGTTCGAGCCCCGCACCAGGCTCTGTGCTGACAGCTCAGGGCCTGGAGCCTGCTTCGGACTCCGTGTCTCCCTCTCTCTCTGACCCTCTCCTGCTCATGCTGTCTCTCTCTCTCTCTCTCAAAAACAAATATAACATTAAACAAATTTTTAAAAAACAGTAATTTTCGCCCAGATTTATTGAATGCAGACTATGCAACAGGCTCTAGTTTAATTATTGTGTCTATTGATGCATTATATTTTCCCACTGTCCTTATTTAAAAAAAAAAAAGTTAGCAGAGATTCTTGCTCTCTCCCTCTCTGCCACTCCCCTGCTTGCCCTCTATGTCTCTCTCTCTCTCCAAATAAATAAATAAACATTTGAAAAGAAACAGCAGTTGTTTTAAAATAAAGAAATAGATAAATATTCAAAAAGAATAAGAAAAGAAAAACAGGTGTTTTAATGGGAAGGTTCCCTCCTCCCTTTTACTGTTTTGTCTATCCATTCCCTGAACATTTTGTTAAAGTAAAATGTGGATCTTTGGTCAATAACTGAAGGAATTTTGCAAAGTAGGCATACCATGTCACCAGACCCCCATCTGCCTCCACCCTGCAGCCCCTCCCCCCAAGGATAACTGCTGCCCTGCCTTCCAGCACCTTCTAGCAGCTTCTAGCACCTTCTAACATCTTTTCTGAACTTGAACTTCACACAATTGAAGCCATGGGGTCTGGACTGTCTTGTGGCTCATCTTTCACTCAACATTGTGTTTCTGAGTTTTCATCTGTGTGGTCCCCAACCCTCCTTATATAACAGAGTATCTGTAACAGCCTCTTCACTCTCCTGAAATCCAATCCACAGACAGTATAACCTACTTACATACACCCCCCCCCCCCCAATTCAATGTATTCAGTGTCTATAGCAAGACACTGACGGAAAGTAGCGCAAGCCGTGGCGGCTTAGAACTCAGATCGCGTTCTGTGGGGCTGGAAGCTTCTGCCGTTCGGAAGGAGGTTCCCCTAAGGGAAAAGAAGCGATGCGGGTGACTCCAAGCATAAGGTGGAGGGGAGGTTTATTTGGGACGAGGAAGAAAATGACAGCGACTTGTCTCATTTCGAAAGCTGATAGGGGCGCCTGGGTGGCTTAGTTGGTTAAGCTTCTGACTTTCGCTTAGGTCATGATCTCACGGTTCGTGGGTTCGAGCCCCGCGTCGGGCTCTGTGCTGACTGCCAGCTCAGAGCCTGGAGCCTGTTTCAGAGTCTGTGACTCCCTCTCTCTCTGACCCTCCCCTACTCATGCTGTCTCTCTCCTAGAAATAAATAAAACATTTAAAAAAAATTAAAAAAAAAAAAAAAAAGAAAGCTGATAAACCCTCCAAACATTCCAGAAAACCGACACAGGCCAGCTTCTGGCTTCCTGCCCTCGGAACCAGTGTCCCCTCCCCCACCACACACGTCCCGTGCCGGGCGCCCCAGGACAGGGTGGTGTGACTTCTGTGAATTCCTGCAGCCGGCCGGCTTGCACGAACGAAATCATGCGTGGCCCGGCGTGACCGCGGACCTCATTAATACCCCAGGGAGGCTCGGCAACTCGTATCTCCACCTCTACTTCCCCTTATTTTTTTTAATGTTTTTTTTTATTTTTGAGAGAGAGTGTGTGTGTGCAAGTGGGACAGGGGCGGAGAGAGAGGGAGACAGAGGATCTACAGTGGGGGAGGGGCAGAAAGGGGGGCGGACAAAGGATCCAAAGCTGGTCCCGAGCTGTCAGCACAGAGCCCCACGCGGGGCTCGAACCCATGAACCGTGAGATCATGACCTGAGCCGAAGTCAGACGCTCGACCCACTGAGCCAGGCACCCCTCCTCTTCACCTTAGCCAGGTCCCCCAAATACCCACCCCTGTCCCGTGCCAGGGGCAGGAGACCCCGGGGGAAGCTCTGGCGGAAAGACGCAGCGGGTTAAATGGATCGCTCTTAAAACATCTCACTCTGGAAAATTTTACTTCTGTGTATGGCCCTGTGGACGCTTTGGGTTTTGTTTTGTTTTGTTTCTGGGAAACGCAGCTCAAATGAGGGGTTGAAGCGTTTAGACTGTTTCAGTTTCGGGGCGCCTGGCTGGCTCACAAGAGCGACTCTTGATCTTGGGGGTTGTAAGTTCAAGCCCACGTTGGGGTGTAGAGGTCACTTAAAAATAAAATCTTTGGGGCATCTGGGTGACTCAGTCAGTTAAGTGCCTGACTCTTGATTTCCGCTCAGGTCATGATCTAACGGTTCATGAGTTCAAGCCCCATGTTGGGCTCTGTGCTGGCAGCACGGAGCCTGCTTGGGATTCTCTCTCTCTCTCTCTCTCTCTCTCTCTCTCTCCCTCTGTCCCTCCCCTACTTGCACATGCTTTTTCCCCTCTCCCAAAATAAATAAACTTTAAAAAATTAAAACGAAGGCATGTTAATGCCTTCTCTTGAGAAAAAATAAAACATTAGGGAAAAAAAAAGACCTTTTCTGCTTCATGGTGACCCCTGGATGGGGTTTCACAGGTGGGCTCTGCCAGCCCTGCGGCCTTGCACAAAAGAGTGGGCAGGACACATAATTTCTGTGGCCTCGGTTTCCTTGTTGGTAAAGTGGGGTGGTGCCTTAGCCTCTCGTGTGTTGGGGCCAAGCATCAATGTAAGGAACGCACTTAGCCCCTCTCTGCAGCCTTGAAGCGCTCCATGTCCCACCGGCTGTGTGGCTTTGGGAAAGTCACTCAACCTCTCTGTGCCTCGCCCTCTTCATTCATTAAAGGGGGTTGCTAATCACTGTCACCTCATAGGATTGTCGTGGGCTTCTGGTAAACCATTCCCACTTTGCAGATGAAGACACGGGGCTCAGGAGAAGTGTGCTGCCCGGGGTCGCTAACCAGCCGGGCACCCCTCACCCATCTCCCCGCTCCCCATCCCTCCTGCCCTGAGATTCCTCTGCCCGCCGCCCTCCCGGGGCGACCTCTGCCCTCGTCGCCCCCCCCAGTTTTCATGGTGTCTCCACCATATTCCTACAGCCAGAAGATGTCAGGCGAATACTTCAGGTACAAAGGGATCCCTTTCCCCATGGGCATCTACTCACCCGAGAGCGTCCGCGCGGTGGAGAACGCCGATGTCCAAGACGACGACATCTTCATCATCACCTACCCCAAGTCAGGTACCTGCGGCCGGGGCTGCGGGGGGCGGTGGGGGGGCGCCGGGGCTGAGAAGGACGCACCAGGGGAAGGAAAAGGCAGGAAACTGGGAAGGGCCTGGATCTGCTGGGAGCCTGCATGAGCGCGGGCGGGCGCACCGACGGGCCCCTCCGCCAGGTGTCGCTCTTTCGCCCCCACAACCAAGTGCGCTCTCCTGCCCTCAGGGAAGCCTTCCCGGACCTGCGGGCTAAAGCACCTGTCCCCACGCTGTCCCTCTCTCTATCCCCTCAACTAGCCTCTACTTTTCTTCTTGGCACCTGTCACACCGGCCACTAGACTGCGTTTGTGTTTGTTGATGTTTCCCCTGGTTGCCAACCCCCCACCCCCCAACATGAGCTCTTTGGGGGCAGATAGCTCTTTGGCCGCTGTCACCTTGCAGCCTAAAACTGTGCCTGGCGCACATTCAGTAAATATTTGCGGAAGGAACTGAGGCGGGGAGGGAGGGAGGATCTTCGTTTTCTCCATTCCTCCCTGGAACGGTGCTTATTACCTGCCATGTGTGGAGACACGGCTGTGAACAGGGGAGACACTGGTCAGCTTGTTGGGAGAGACAGGCTTTGTGTAACCACGCTCTCATCTCTTTTACTATATAATCAGAGTTGGGATGGGCAACCTCAAGGAAAGGTGCGGGGAGCACTGAATGTACGTAACAAGAGACCATCTAGGGGATGAGCACAGGCTTTGTGGGGGAGAAGATGTACATGCCGAGCGAGATCTAAAACCTGCAGAGGCGTTTGGGTGGGAAAGCGTGTCCTTGACGACAGGGGGTATGGCACACGCAAAGGCCCTGGGGTCAGTGGAGGCTTGATGGGATTGAGAGAACAAGAGAAGATCAGTGAGGCTGTGGTGCGGGGGGCAATGCAAGAGGCTGGGGATGAGGTGGGGGGCACACAGGCTCATGAAGCATCCCTTTGGGGCGAGAGAAGGGACAGACTTCGGCGCCTCCTTCTCTAGAATGATGGGGATCGACTACTTCATTTCTTTGTCAAGATGTGCTTGAAATATTTCAATATATGATTCTCAGATGGAGTTCTGTGAGGGGTACTTTTTGAGATATAATTCACATGGCATATGGTTTACCCATTTTATTTTATTTTACATTTTTAAAAATGTTTATTTTCGAAAGAAAGAGCATGAGAATGAGAATCTGAAGCAGGCTCCAGGCTCTGAGCCATCAGCTCAGAGGGCTCGAACTCACGAACCATGAGATCATGACCTGAGCCGAAGTCAGACGCTTAACCGATTGAGCCCCCCAAGCGCACCTTGGACTTCACACTTCAATCTTTGATTCATTTGAAGACACTTTTAATATATGGGATGAGGTATAGATGCAGATCCTGTGCCCTTGGATGTCCAATGATTCCAGCTTCTTTCTTTAATTGGAAATGTATTCATTTCTTTTTTCTTCCTTTTTTATTTCCTTCTCGAGAACTAAAGCATCCATAG
Organism: Hyaena hyaena; assembly: GCF_003009895.1. NCBI lineage: Eukaryota > Metazoa > Chordata > Mammalia > Carnivora > Hyaenidae > Hyaena > Hyaena hyaena. The sequence goes on along the minus strand of NW_024080641.1, from coordinate 2,224,397 downwards.
TTCAAAAGTTCAAGAGCTACGAAGGGTTTGCACTGAGAGATCTACCCCCCCGCCCCGTGGTCCCCAGGAGCCTCTGTGTATCCTTCCAGAAATGGCGCCCACAAGCAGAAATGTACAGAAATATAGTTTCATGTTTTCCCACCAAAGTTAGCACACTATCCACACCATTCTGCATCGTGGTCTTGTTTATATTTTTGCTTTCTTGGGGCGCCTGGAGGTCTCAGTCGGTTGGGGCATCCGACTTCGGCTCAGGTCATGATCTCGGGGTTCCTGGGTTCGAGCCCTGCATCGGGCTCTGTGCTGACAGCTGGGAGCCTGGGACCTGCTTCAGATTGTTTCCTCTCTCTCTGCCCCTCCCCCACTCATGCTGTCTCTGTCCCTCTTGAAATCAATCAATCAACATAAAAGCATTTTAAATATATATATTTTTGCTTTCTTTTTCCTTGTGTTTTGACACCCTCTCATCTTTGAACTATAAAGGGCTCCTTTGTTTGCTTATGGTTCTGCAGTATTCCATAACATTGGATGTATAGGAATTTTTTTTTTAATATTTTTATTTATTTCTAGGAGAGAGGGAGAGAGAGAGAGAGAGAGAGAGAGAGCGTGAGCAGGGGAGGGTCAGAGAGAGAGAGGGAAACGCAGACTCTGAAACAGGCTCCAGGCTCTGAGCTGGCAGTCAGCACAGAGCCCGACGTGGGGCTCGAACCCACGAACCGCGAGATCATGACCTAAGCGAAAGTCAGACACTTAACGGACTAAGCCACCCAGGCGCCCTGGATGTATAGGAATTCTTGTTCAAACAGTTCCTTACTGAGTAGTGGTTACTAGTTTTCAACCCTTTGCCTTTTTACACAATGTAAACTTTGTACACAATATAAGCCTTATATGCAGTGCAGCAGGGAGTGCATAGAGCATTAGCACACACATGCGTTGATCTGTAGGAAGAAGTCTCCTCGATATGGAATTGCAATTTTATGTATCTGCTATTTTAGAGAGAGCACGGGTGAACTGGTAAGAAGGGTAAGAAGAAGAGAGGGAGAGAGATTTATTTTTTAGGTTTATTTATTTTGGTAGAGAGAGAGAGAGAGAGAGAATGCAGGGGAGGGGCAGAGGGAGAAGAGGAGAGAGAGCGAGCCCAGAGCAAGGTCTGTACTGTCAGGGAGGAACCTGACGCGGGGCTCGAACTCACGCACCTTGAGATCATGACCTGAGCCGAGATCAAGAGTCGAGCGCTTAACCGAGTCACCCAGGCGCCCCTGAACTGTGCCCTTTAAAATGGTTACACTGGTAAGTTTTATGTTACGTATCTTGTACCAAAAAAGAATTCATTAACAAGTGGCGGAGAGTTAAACTCCCAATGGGCAAAGAGGGACCCGGGGGTACAGAAGAGCCCATACAGGGATCAGCCACCCCCCCACCCCGGGGCTGGAGCAGGGCCCCCAAGGAAATGTGCTGGGGGGCGGGGGAGGGAGGAAGCGTCACTGAGTGTCCGTGGCCCCGCCGGCCTCTGTGCGTCGCGAGAGCCATCAGGGCGGAGCCCAGAACCAGGAACAGAACCCCGTCCTCCTGCGGGTTCCTCGGGCGCCCTCTACTGGCAGAGTCTAGCAAGCCGCCGAAGGAGCACTGTTTACAGGGTCCCGCTCCTTGTAACGAAGCCTGGATTGGGGGGCGAGAGGCAACACATCAAGAACCGGCGCAGGGTGATTGTTCGAATCCAGGGAAAGAGCGGGGCGCCTCGCTGGCTCAGACGGTGGAGCATGCGATTCTTTGATCTGGGCTCGTGGGTTTGAGCCCCACGTTGGTGACGGAGATTACTTAACACACACACACACACACACACACACACACACAGAACTCAGGGCAATATAATACTAATGACAGGTGATTGTGATTATTATGATTATTATTATTACTATTATTTCTCATCTGACTTGCCTATATCCTTGAGAATCCGGACCTGTGAACTGGGTCATTGATGAGATATCTTCCTGCCACGTGACACCTGGGTGTCCCCACAGAGATCAAGGGGTTCCCCCTAAGACGGGGCAGTGAGGAGAGCTGAGATGTTAAGTCCAGATGCCTGGATTTCACTGCAGCCCCCTCTGTGTGTTAACACAATCCTTCTGTCCTCATACGTGAGCGTTGGAATCTCAGAATCGAACCCTGTTAGAAGCTTCTCTGTCATTTCTTTAAGCTCCAGTTGGTGGAGGCATGGAGGAAAGTTGGGGGAAATCCAGGCTGTCTCAGGCATTCTGGCTCCTTCCATGTCATGGCTCCGCCATCCCAGGGAGCCCCAGTTTCCACTGGCGTCCCCACATCCAGCCAGCAGAGAGGGAAGGAGACTGGGGGGGGGGGTGGACACGTAGGAGGTGTTTATGGGCCAGCCCTGGAAATGGTTGCACGTCGCTGCCACCTGCACTTTCTTGGCCAGAACTCAGGCACATGGCCCCACATGTAGCTGCAGGGGAGGCTAGAAGAACGCGGTCCCCTCCTCTCCCTGCTGGGGGAAGGAAATGGGGTCGGTGGACAGCTAGCTGGGCTCTCCCACGCGCCACTTCCTAGCGTCGCCACCTTGACCCCGGTGACTTGTCACCAGGAGCCTTGGGTTCCTGCTCTGAAAATAATGACAACGAGCCCTCGCGCCACGGCTGGCTGCGAGGAATCTGTGTGGTCACATATGTAGCGAATCGTGCGATGAGCCCCACACGACATACCTGATTCCGGTTCTGTCTTCTTCCCTCCACCCTTCCCCGCCTTGGCCTGATTTGCCCAATTTCTCCTGACAGGCACCAACTGGATGATTGAGATCCTCAGCTTAATCCTGAAGGACGGGGACCCATCCTGGATCCGCTCGGTGCCCATCTGGAAGAGGGCGCCCTGGTGTGAGATCATCCTGGGCGCCTTCAGCCTCTCGGACCAGCCCAAACCCCGCCTCATGAGTTCTCACCTCCCGATCCAGCTGTTTGCCAAAGCCTTCTTCAACTCCAAGGCCAAGGTGCAGGAGGAGGGAGGGCTGTGGGGGCGGGGGAGCACATAACTAACTGATGAGTTCAGCACGTAGGTACGGAGCACCTACTGTGTGCTGGCCCCGATCTAGAATGGCAGTAAGTAGGCACACAGCAGTGTCTGCCCTGTAAGCCCACGTCCTAAAGGGTGACAGGCAGAGAGAATAAGGAAGCAAAATCTTTTAATATGCAAAGGTGATACATTCCCATCGGAAAGGAGCAGAGGGTGGGGGCGTCTGGGGGCAGAACGTTCTGGGCACAGGGAAGAGCAGGTGCCAAGGTCCTGGGGGTGGGGGTGGGGTGGGGGGCATTCCTGAGGACCAGCAAAGAAGCCTGTGCGGCCAGAGCCAACTGAGGGAAGGGGAGAGGAGTGGAGATGAGGCCGGCGAGGGAATGGGCTCCAAACCCTCCAAACCGTGCAGAGCTCTGTAGGCTGCGGTGGGAACCTTGCTTTGGGCTGATAAACCGGTTGCCTTAGGGTTTCGCGGGCGCCCTCTGGTGGCGAGGTGGGGGAACAGCCCGCAGGGGAGCAGAGTCCCGATGGGAGGCAAAAGCCGACCCCACCAGGGTGGTGGCCCGTGGAGGTGACGAGAAAAGGCTGACTCTGGGTTGTATTTTGAAGGTGGAACCAGCAGTAGCATTTGCTGACAGATGGGGCGTGGGTGGGAAACCAATGAGTCAAGGATGACTCCAGCGTGGTTTGGTTTAAGCAGCTGGGAAGATGAGGCTGAGATGGGGAGGCCCGGAGGGAGGCTCGGGGGAAGGTGGGAGCTCTCTTGGGGCCCGCGGACGACCAGGTGGAGGCTGCCAGTGGGCAGTGAGGTAACCGAATCAGGATTCGATAGGACAGATCTGCTCTGGACACATGTCTGCAGATTGCTGGTCGGTGCAGAGGTGGATGGAGTCGTGAAAGGCGGGAGACTGGGCGCATCACCAAGGAAGTGAGTGTAGATGGAGGAGAGATGGGGGCCGCGGTCTGGGGGCCCCCAGGACCCCATCAGGCTCGCAGATTTGCCGCAAAGATGCCCAGATCTCAGCCAAGCTGTTACACCCACGGCCGCAGGTGACCCCAGGGAAAGGACAGAGACCAAAGTCAGTGGGGGAGAGAGGCGTGTGGGGCAGTGTCTCATTGTCTGTCCCCGAGCGGAGCTGCCTCAAGAGCGCCTGACCCTCCCGGCAGTGACAGGTGATAACACGCGAGCGCTGTCTCCCTCCTGGAAGGTTCACCCGCAGCCTTGGCATCCGGGCTGTTGGTTGGAGGTTGGCCACATAGACACGGCGGACCCCCAGGGCGGCTGACCGCAGCCTGGGGGAAGGGGACATCTGATGGCGCTGACATGGGCTTGGCTGGGGAATATGAAGCTGGGAATCAGATAGGAGCCAGGGACTCAGAGCCTTGAATGCCAGGCCCAGAATGGGGGGCGTTTTTTTCCTGGGGGTGCTGGAGACTCCAGGCAGGCAGGGTCAGCTCTGGGTGAGGAAGGACCCCCTGGGAGGTTGGGAGGCCAGGGAGGAGGCGGAGGTGAGGGACCAGGCAGGAAAGGATGAGGCCAGGGGCCTTCGCTATGGAAATAGGTAGGAGGGTCAATGCCTCTCACCTTGATCCCCCCATCCTGAGCCCCCATGTCTTACTCCTCCAGTTTGTCTTTATTCACTTAGTTATTTACTTATTTATTTAGAGAGGAGTGGGGAGGGGTAGAGAGAGAGGGACAGAGAGAATCCCAAGCAGGCTCCATACTGAGAGCACAGAGCCCACCTGCGGGACTCGAACTCACCAACCGTGAGATCATGACCTGAGCCGGAATCAAGAGTCCGACGCCCTACCCACTGAGCCACCCAGGCGCCCCCTCCCTCCAGTCTTTATTCCCTTGAAGCCAAACCGTCAGTCTGTCTGGTCCAGGAACGGTCCCCCTGTCCTGAGAGGTGGCTGCAGGGAACTCGCCCCATCCTCTGGGGGGGAGGGGGAGGGGACTGATCTAAGCCACTATTAGTGGAAAGTCCCCCGGGGAGTCCGCCCTGAATCCTTCTTGCTGCAGGATCAGACCGGAGAAGGCTTGGGCGCACGCAGTGTTTGCGGTGGGGCCCCGCCTGTGTTCGACACCCTCTCCCCTCCCTCACCCCTACGCAGGCGATCTACATGGGCCGGAACCCCCGGGATGTGTTGGTCTCGCTCTACCATTACTCCAAGATCGCCGGGCAGTTGAAGGACCCCGGCACACCTGACCAGTTCCTGCAGAACTTTCTCAAAGGCGAAGGTGAGGACTGGGGCAAAGTTGGGGGGGGACGCCCCTCTCGGACCCAGACAGGAGCAGGGCAGGGGAGGGGTGAGAAGGAGAGAGAGAGAGAGGCAGAGATACAGGATGTTATTAACAGTGGAGGAGACAGGCGAATGGGAGACAGAGAGACAACGACGGACACCGCAATGGGGAGAAAGACCCGGAGAGAGAGCCTGAGACACACAGAGTAAGCAAGAGACAGAGAGAAGAAAACAGAGACAGACAGACAGACACAGAGATACAGAGAGAGGGAGACACAAAAAGAGACAGAAATGGCGACGAGGGGAGGAGACAGAGAGAGATGGGGAGACAGAGGTTCTTTCTCGGGGCACCAGATGTGGGGGGGGTGGGGGAGGCCTCCAGCTCAGAGGGACCATGCCTGGGGCCACGTGGGCCTAGTGGGACCCCCCTGGCCCCCAGCGGGGGGCCCTCCTGCTCCCCACCCCTCATCCGCCTGCCCCTCTCCCGCAGTGCAATTTGGCTCCTGGTTCGACCACATTAAGGGCTGGATTCGGATGAAGGGCAAGGAGAACTTCCTGTTCATCACCTACGAGGAGCTGCAGCAGGTGATCCCCCGCCCCCACCCCCGCCCCGCCCCCCGCCCCTCCCCTCCTCGCGCCCCCTTCCCTTCCCCCAAGGCCTGCCTGATGCCCACACTCCATGTACTGGGGGCACAGCAGTGAACAGAGCAGAAAGGCCACAGGCAAATATTAAAACAGGTGGCAGTTGGGGCGCAGAGAAAAGGCAAGCAGGAAAGGAAGATAAGGAATGGGGGGGCACAATTTTAAATAGGGTGCTTGGGGGGGCATCCGGGACAAAATAACACTGAAGCAAAGGTCTGAAGGAGAAGAAGGACCCATGGAGCTAGCTGAGGGGGAGGGGAGAGTGTCTCAGGCGGAGGGAACCGCCAGTGCAAAGGCCCTGAGGTGAGAGCACGCCTGATGTGTTTCTAAGGGGAGGGAAGAAGGGTGTGGCCAGAGCCGCCTGTGGGGGGGGGGGCACAGCAAGGGCCTTGGGTTTTGTCTGAGTAGATGGAGGCCAGGGGTGGGCCCTGAGCAGGCGAAGTGCCAGGAAAGATGAGGTGGTGCGGAACCGTGGCACGTGGGCGGTGAGCTCCAATGATGGCCGCGACCTGAAAGGCAGAGGGGAGCAGCGGAAGGAAGCGGCCTTGGGAGTTAGACGGGAACCCTGTCTGGACCCCATCAAACGTCCTGGAGCAGAGACCTGGGAGAGGGATGCCTCCTGGCTGGGGCAATCAGGGAGAGCACCCTGGAAGACGTGTCATGCAGAATGCCCACTGCTCTGCGCAGCTGCGAGGAGGAGGCTGGGCTTCTGGGGGAACAGCCCACAGCGAACATGCCCAGCCATTCCAGGTTCTTTTTTTTTTTTTTTTTAATATTTTTATTTATTTCTAGGAGAGAGAGAGAGAGACAGCGTGAGCAGGGGAGGGTCAGAGAGAGAGGGAGATCCAGATTCTGAAATAGGCTCCAGGCTCTGAGCTGGCAGTCAGCACAGAGCCCGACGCGGGGCTCGAACCCACGAACCGCGAGATCATGACCTAAGCGAAAGTCGGACGCTTAACCGACTAGGCCACCCAGGCGCCCCAGCCATTCCAGGTTCTTAACAAAGATGCTTCCAGAAGCTGGTCACCTGAGAGGCTCCCCTTACACACCCCTTCCCCAAGCTCCCCACACATGTTTCCTTCTTGTATGTACATTGCATGTATTTTATTTTATTTGGGGGAAGGGGAGAAACAGAGTGTGCGCAGGGGAGGGGCAGAGAGAGAGGGAGGTACAGAATCCCAAGCAGGCTCCAGGCTCTGAGCTGTCAGCACAGAGCCCGACGCGGGGCTCGAACCCACAAACTGTGAGATCATGACCTGAGCCGAAGTCGGACGCTTAACCGACTGACCCCCCCAGGCGCCCCTCATGTATTTTTTGGGGGGGGTATCCTTTCTGTCAGTACTTTTTAGAAGGGGAAGCACCTGAATGTTTGTGTCCGACAAAGCAGTTAAAATCCCCCCAGATCTCTCAGGACCTCACACGTCTCATCCTTAAAATGGGTGGGGAAATGCCAGCTCGTGAGGTTGCGAGAACCCCAATACGGGGCTCCGGCATATTATTACCATGTCACAAGTTACACCAAAGTGTTCATATAGTGCGTAAAGTAAAAGTGATTAGGTTCTGAGCCAGGGCCTACCTGATTAGTCATAACAAGAAGAGCAAATGTCCCCTAAAGGTGACGAATGCCATGCACCAAATACAGCACGTGGATTACCTCGCTCCATCCTCAAAGTATGGATCTGTAACCCAGCTGAGTTACAGATTAGAGAGAACCACCTGAAAGCTGGTCAAAAACAGCCCATATTCGACCAGTTTTGATTTGCAAAAAATGTGATAATTTTATGCGGCTCACCCCAATCTTGTCATTACCCCCGTTTTCCGGAGGAGGACGTTGCGGGGGGGTGTAACCTAAAGAGAGCTGACGACCTTCCTGAGTCTTTGGCCCACGCTGGTAAATGTGTTTTGATGGAAAGATCCAGAAAAGAGTTTCGGCATTACCACCGCACCCCATCCCCCTGCTTTTTTTTTTTTTCCATCTAGCTTTTTTTTCCTCCCAAACCCAAAACTGGGCCATGCAGCCTGACAGGCCTTCCGGGCTGCCCCTGGGTGTGAGGAATGGCCAACATGTTAGACTTTCTGGGACACGCCAGTGGTTCTGGAGGATAAAGGGATGGAGGGTTACGAAACCAGGAATGACCTGGAAAACCGGAGCCGTGGGGCGGGCGGAGCTGGCGAGAAGGCGGAACATCAGGGAAGGCAGCGAGATGGGGGGAGGGGGGCTCCGGGGACTTATATCTGCGGTCCTCCCTAGCTGTGTGACCCTGGGCAAGTGTCTTCCTGTCTCTGGGCCTCCATTTACTGATTGGGGTACTGACGCCTCTCTGCAAGGCTATTATTGGCAGGCTTGGCCAGGTATACAGGAGGGGCTTGGACCAGAGCTTGGTACACAGTAGGTGCTCAATCCACAAAACATTTTTTTAAATGATTATTTACTTTTGAGAGAGAGAGAGAGAGCGCATGCAGGGGAGGGACAGAGAGAGGGAGGGACACAGAAGTTCCAAAGCGGACTCTGAGCTGTCAGCGCAGAGCCCGGCGCGGGGTTCAAACCCATGAACTGTGACGTCATGACCCAAGCTGCAGTTGGACGTCCAACCGACTGAGCGCCCCAGACGCCCCTCAATCCGCGTGGCTGGAACGATGTTGCCAGGCGGAGGGCGATGCCTGGGCTGCATCCGGATGGGGAAGTTTGCCTGGTGGGGGAGGGTGGCACGGGGCATTCTTGGCTGCAGGGAGGAAAATGCAGGGGATGGTAAGTTCTGGAAAGATAAGCCAGGCCAGACCACTTCTGTGCTTGAAAGCCAGGCCTGGGGGCCGGGGGTCCTGTCTCAGGGCACTGGGGAGCCACAGGAGGGCAGGGAGCAGGGAAGAGTAGGGTCAGCTTTGGGTGTGGGCGCCTGCGCAGGGAGGCCCGGGGAGGAGGCTGAGGCGCGGGTCCATGGGGACAGGACAAGGCTGGCCCAGCGCAAGGGCGCTGAGAGCAGAGGAGGGCAGAGCAGAGGGAGACTGACAGGGGTGTGGGGGGAGGGGGAGAATAGAGGGGAGGCCGGGCTGGGAATCTGGTCCTGTAACCTGATGAGCGAGACTGCTCTTCTAGGATGGGGACTTGGGGAGGGTGCAGATTTGGGCCACAGACCGGGGGACCCCCACTTCTAACCCGAGCGAGCGATGATTCTGCATAAGGGGCCGAACTGGCCTCTTCCCGGCTCTCTCTGCCCCTTCCCTCCCCACGGAACCCTCCAAGACCCCAACCTGCAAAAACTCTCACAAGCCAGAGCCCCATCGCTCGGCGTGGTGGTGGGGAAACTGAGGCAAGGTAGCAGAGTCACCCAGACGGCTCTGGGTTGGGACTCAGACGTCCAGATTCTGGGTCTGGTGCTCCTTCCTTGCCTGGGGTCCCCTCCCTCCGCCCACCCGGCCTCCCTGACCGCTCTCCCCGGCCCATAGGATCTCCACGGCTCCGTGAAGCGTATTTGCCAATTCCTGGGCCGGCCGCTGGGTGAGGAGGCGCTGGGCTCCGTCATGGCGAACTCAGCATTCGGTGCAATGAAGGCCAATGCCATGTCCAACTTCACCCTGCTGCCCCCCAGCCTGCTGGACCAGCGCCACGGTGCCTTCCTCCGGAAAGGTGCGGGGGGGGGGGATGGGGAGGGGTCCCACCAGGCCACTGCCTGCTTGTGCGCCTCGGGCCAGCTATGTTGGGCCTCAGTTTTCCCAGCTGACACGCGGGGTTGCTCCGAACAGAACTGCCTTCACAAGGTCACTGTGGACCCCCCCACACACCCCCCACGGCTTAGCACAGGGCTGGGCATCCAGAGAGCCCCACACTGCAACAAAACGGCCTCATCCAAGGCCACAGCCAGGACCGAACCGCTGGAGGCTATATAGAGCCTTCGTGAATCTTTCTTAGTGTAAGGTTCACCCCAGAAACATTCAAGCGCTTGGATTACGGGGGGGGGGGGGGAGAGTGTCTTCCTTCCTATTTCTGCTAAAAGACCCCAATGCAGCGGGTTAGCCCCACCCATGTTAATTCCCTAGAGCTCTGGTCACAAGTCCCAAGTCAGAGTTGCTGGGTTAGAACCAAAGTCTCAGAGGGACTGTGGCTTCTGGAGGCTCTCGGGGAGAATCTGTTCCCGGCCTTCTCAGCGTCCAGCCCCGCGCGTATTGCTGGGTGCCTCCCCCCCCCCCCCCCGTCTTCAAATCAGAAGAGTGGCGTCTTCTCATCTCTGACTCCAACCCTCCTGCCTCTACGTCTTTTTTCTTTGTATGTTTCTTTATTTTGAGAGAGAGAGAGAGAGAGAGAGAGAGACCAAGAGGGAGCGAGTGGTGGAGGGGCAGAGAGAGACATGGAGAGAGAGAGAGAGAGAGAGAGAGAGAGAATCCCAAGCAGGCTCCACGCCGTCAGTGCAGAGCCTGATGAGGGGCTCGAACTCACAGCCATGAGATCATGACCTGAGCCCAGATCAAGAGTTGGACACTCAACCCCATGGAGCCACCCAGGTGCCCCTCCCCCTTCTTCTTATAGGGACCCTTGTGGGTCTACCTGGGTATAATTCTGCATAATCATCTTCCCCATCTCCGGGTCTTTAGCCGATGCCACCTGCAAAGTCCCTTTTGTAAGGTCACATATTCATAGGCTCCAAAGACCAGGATGCTGGAGGGGTGTGATTATTCAGCCTGTCACAGGGAGCCCCCCACACCCCCAGACCTCACTAGGGGCGTCATGTAATACGTGGTGTGCACGCTTGCTAAAATCCAAAATGCCATGATCCAAATGACATCGGCCCCTGGATTCCAGGAGACGGGGTGGCACCCCACGTTGAGGCCCCATGACGAGGTGAGAAGTGCCAGGGGCAGAGGGGCCCCTGCCTTCTGCCTGGGCACCTGGAGGGGCAGAGGTCATGCCCCTTGCCTGCTGGGGGGCCGTGAGCGGTACCGAGGGCAGCCCCTCAGCGCGTTCCCGGGCGCGCGGTGTGGGAAAGCGTTCATTCCCACTGTCACGGCCACCACGGAGGTAGGGTAGGTGTTGCATGAGCCCCAGTGGGCGGAAGCCTTTTTCTAGCCCGGGAGGTGAGGGTCGGACAGGGCGCCAGGAATCCGACGTTCTGGGCAGAGACTTAAGGGGCCAGGGGGTAAAGTTGGAGGAGGAGGGCAACAGGTGTACCGAAGGGATGGGCAGGGTAGGGGGGAGTCGAGGGAGGGAGGGGGCTAAAATGGTGCCCAGGGGTCCCGCCAGGGTGAGCGGCAGCCACCAGTTGGAGGTAAAGCGGCAACATGGAGATGAGGGGGTGGGGGGGAAAGAGGGTGCCGGGATGTGGGGCGCGGGGGCTGTTCCCGACGCTCCTCACCTCACCGCCCCACCCCTCCCCTCCAGGGGTGTGCGGTGACTGGAAGAACCACTTCACGGTGGCGCAGAGCGAAGCCTTCGACCGCGTCTACCGGGAGCAGATGCGGGGGCTCCCCGCCTTCCCCTGGGACGACCCCGAGGACGCCAGCCCGGACCCCGACCCCAGCCCCACCCCCGCCCAGGCCTCCGAGGACCCACCCCACCTGTGACCCTGACAATAAACGCGTCGCCTCTGTCCCGGCTCTGTCGATGCGCTCTGGAGGTGGCGTGCCGGCGGGCGGCCGGCAGGGGGCGCGCGAGGGAGGAGGCCGCTGGGGTGGCGCCCGGCTCGCCCAGCGACTCTGAGGGAGGCGGGGTTCGTGGGGCTCCTGCGGGGCTGTGAAAATGCAAGATTGTGGCACAAAGCAGCTTTATTCTGAGCAGAGGTAAAGGGACCCCAACAACGCGCCCCTTAGCGCCCGCAGAACAGTCCCAGCGCCCACGGCCCTGACCCGTCCCCCAGCAGGGGTACCCACCAACTTCCTGTCGCTCACTATTAAGCCCCACTCCCCGGACTGGACTGTCTCCTCTCTCCTCTCCTCTCCTCTCCTCTCCTCTGCCAAGCTCAGTTTGCCCGCAGCTCCGGAGCGTGGTAGATACAGGAGGCGCCCCGCCCTGTCCCGGGGACCCCCGCCCTGAAATAGCACTTGCCCTGTCCGGGCGTGACAGCCGGTCCAGACTTTCTGCCCATTTTCTAAACTGCGACCTTGGCATCCAGACTGAGCACTGGGCTTCCCCACGTTCTAGAACAAAGGGGGAAAATATCCCTACCGCTTCCCAGACACCGAGGCCAGAAGCCTTGTCCAAGACACAACACGGTGGGGGGGGAGTGCAGGGAGCTGGCTGTCTGCAGGCCGGTCCAGGGTGGCTTTGGCTCCCATCAGGGTCGCCCCCTGAGTCCTGCCTGGGCAGCCCAGTCTGGCTGCGGGGTGCCTCGGGGATCCTGGAGTTTGGAGGCAGCGTCTTCACCAACCCTCCTTCTGGTCGGGGACAGATAGCGGAGGCGGCGGGCAGGGAGGAGGGGCAGGGGGCCGCCTGGGGGCTGGGAGCGGCCCAGGGGACAGGGTTCTGTGTCCCCCCAGGGGGCCCCTCCCTTGCCCCGCTGCCTCATCAGGGCCTTCGCGGGGGTGTCCTTGGAACCCCAGGATTTCTTGAGCTGTGGAGGGAAAGACAGGGAGGTGAGAGAAGGTCTTGGGGATGAGTCCAGGCAAGGGGAGGTGTGTTTTGGGGGGGAGGCCTGGGGGTCCACAGGAATCGTGTTTCCCCCCTGCAACTCTGCACTTGAGTGGGAACAGGAAGCAGCCAACAGCTGCCTGAGGGGGAGCAAATATTTGCCAAGGGAGGTGATGCTGGGTGAGGGTGGCTCAGGACCGGGTGGAGGCGAGGACCTTGCCCCTGATGTGCCCGTCCCCGCTTCTCCCCTAGACCGGAAACCAAGGAGGCGATTCCTGGGACATTCCTCCATCCCCCTCCGCAAAGGTCCCCACTTGTTCCCACTTTGCAGATGGGGAAGCTGAGCCCGAGACAAGGGCACAGCTCACGGAGAAAGTGTACCCCGGCCCCGCTGGCATCCAGGGCCAGTGCACCTGTTTGTCCCACTGGGCTCTGCCCCCACCCTCTCGACAGCCCGCTTTACAGCGGAGGGCACTGAGTCCCCCCACCCAGGATCCCAGAGAGTTAGGGCAGGCTGTGCTGGAACCCTGGTGTCCAACCAGCTGGGGGGGGGGCAAAGACCCCCTCAGAGCTCGCCAAATCCTCCCCCCCCACTCCTGTGACACTCGAATCCGGGAAGCCAGGGGCAGAGCATTTAAAAGCTTCACCCAGGAGGCCACCAGGGCCGAGGTGCAGTCTCTCCCCGGCGCCTAGTTTCCTCATCTGTGAAATGGGTGGGTTGTAATAACATCCACCTCAGAGGGTTGTGGCTAAGGTCCCATCCAACCACCCCTGTGAAAGCACCCGGCGTGTGGCAAGGCGCCCCCCCCAAAGACTGTTGCTTTGACCCAGGGCAAGGACTTGACCTCTCTGAGCCCTAGCTTTCCCATCTGTAACCATGAACGTGAGAAGACGATGACCTCACTGACCTGGGGATGAGGATGTCATGAACTCAATAAAATCAATTCCACTTCGCGGACTTGCTGTCATGATTATGTTTCTGGTTCACCCACCCCTCACTGACTCAACCAAACCGAGCATGGGGAGCACTGCTGGGCCCATTTGCTAGATGAGAACGTGGAAGCTCAGAGAAGGCAAATCTCTGCCCATCCGGCTCCCACAATGGGTGTATCGTGCCCGGATTTGCTCCCAGGGTGGCTCTCAGGGTCTCTGTCCCAGGCCGCCCAGCGCTCAGCCCTGCCTGGCATGCAGTAGGGCCACAGGAAATGGTCCCTGTGATCCTGAACTCAGGTGAGCGCCTTCGTTTCCCCCGCCTCCCCCCACCCCCTGCCTGGAGCCAGGCACATAGTAGGCCCTCAGCTGCCTCCGTCGTCTTCTAGCTATTCCTGTCCTCTCTCAGGCCAGCCACCAGATCTCACCTCGTTGTCACCGTCGCTGGAGCCGGACATCTGGGACAGGCGGCTCAGGTCCCACAGGGAGCGGCTGGGCCGGGCCGGGGGGCCACTGGGGGTCCGGGCGCGCTGGACACTCCTCAGGATGTCGCTCAGCGCCGGCCCTGGGGCGTCCGGGGTCTCCTGCCTCTGTCTGTCAAAGACTCGGCAGGCGGCCAAGCGTTGGGCCAGTGGGCCGTCAGGCAGTGGCGGTGACATGGGGGCCACAGAGCGGCGGCGGGCCACACGGTGGGGGTTGTGGGCCAGCTGCAGCCCCCCCACAGTGCTGACGAAGGGGCCCAAGGCGGGCGCAGACGGGAGTGGCCAGGAGGCTGCGTACAGTGTCCGGAACTCTCGGCTGAAGGCGTCAGCAATCTCGCCGGTCAACAGCGTCACCAGGCCTCGGTGCAGGCGGGAGTCGCTCCATGTGAAGCTGGGGGACACGCAGCGAGGGCTCAGGCTCTCCGTGCAGCCCCACTGGCCCAGCCCGGCCCCCGTTACTGTCCCCCATCTGGTCCCAGGGCAGGCTGTGTGACCTCAGGCAAGTCCTGCCGCCTCTCTGGCCTCAACATCCCCCTCCCTAGAATGGGAACAACTCACGCACCTACCCAAAGGGTTGCTGTGACGACTATGTGAGTTAAGATACTTAAATTACCTTAAGGGACTCTGCCCCTTCCCCAGCCAAGTCTAGGGCAGTGCCTCAGTTTCCCCATCTGGAAAGAGATGGGATCTGTTTTCTGACTCCACAAGTCCTGTTACGAGACTTGGCTGCTTCCCATATAATGACGGCCATTTATCAAGCACCTGCCGTGGGGCTGCTCCATGCGTGTCTCCTCCTCTGTATTACAGAGCTCAAATGGAGGGAGAGGGGGATGAGGGCACAGGGGGCTGAGCTCCGTGCCCGGGGGCCAGCACTAAAAGCCTGCTGGCTTTGTTGAGCAGTGTCCCCGTCGTCTCTGCTTTCACGGCGGTGGCGTGTAAAGCATCTGGCACAGGTCTTGGCATACAGCAGGTGCTCAGTAAATGCCCTCTTTGGAATCACACGAACCTACTCAGGGGACCTTGGCCACGTCGCCTTCCCTTCCTGAGCCTTGGTTTGCCCGTCTGGAAAATGGGCTCACCATGGGCCGTGTGCCCTGCGCCCCGGCGGGCACAGCACCCAGCGCCCAGAGGGCGGACGACTCCGCCACCAGGGTGGCGGGTGTGGGTCCGATCACCCTCACCTTGGCGGGGCGCCAGTGTTGTCCGCCACTCCCTGGCAGGTCAGCCGGCCTGGGTTTCTGCCCTGGGATTGTGACGCCCCTCCCCCCACCTGTGACCTCGCCGCTGGCGTGGCCAGTGGGAACCCTGAGGGGTCTGTGAGGTCACCCCATTCCGCTCCACAAAGACTCCCGTCAGGTAGCGCCCGCTGGCTTGTCTCCGTCCCGGGGAAGCTTCTGAGACCCAAGGACTCGAGAGCCACGGTCACGACGGAGCCCCTGAGAGGGACACGGAGCGTTGGGAGCCGAGGACACTCCAAGTGCTGTCCCCGGGAGGCCGGCCGGGGGCGAAAGTCGCGGGGGAGGGAGTCTCGGGAGCGTCATTCGGCAGTTCCGGGGGGGCCCAGGAAGCCCACGGCCTGGCTTGGGCCCCGTCACCGCCACCAGGCCACCATGGTCCCCGGCTGGCTGCTGCTTCTGGCAATGGCTCTGCCCCCGGGCGCCAGGGCCGCCAAGGACTGTGTGTTCTGTGAGCTGACCGACTCCACGCGGTGCCCCGGGTCCCACATGCGCTGCGGCGAGGACGAGGACTGCTTCACCGGCCACGGGGTGGCCCCGGGGCTCGGCAACATCATCAACAAAGGCTGCGTGCAGTCCACTTCCTGCGGCCACGAGGAGCCCGTCACCTACATGGGCGTCACCTACACCCTCACCACCACATGCTGCTCCGGCCACCTGTGCAACAGCGCCACCAGCCCCGAGAGCAGCCAGAGGGCAGGGGCCAGCGCCGCCTCGGGCCTGGTGCTGGGCCCGCTGCTCTTCCCACGTCTGCTGTGACCGACCTGAAGGGCAGGGCCCGGGGCTGGTCTCCTCGCTGCTCCCCCAGCCCCCTGCCTCGCCCCTCCCCTCCATTAAACGGCCCTGGACAACCTCGCGTGGCCCTGGCCTCATCCATTCTGGGGCTGTCCACCCTGAGCCCAGGCCTGATTTAGTGGCGAGGAGCCACGCTCGGTGGGTTTGACTGTACCCCCTCCTGTATTTCATTGGTTCTAAGACGCATCTCTCTTCTCCTGTTGATCGGCATGCTGCTTTTCCGCAGCGGCACCTTAGAGTCGATGAAATATGGTAAAAATAAATAAAGAAATAAATAATGACGATAATAAATGATGGCTGATGTTTACGGAGCGCTGCGTCCGTTAGGTGCCAAGGCACCGTGATCTTGTCTAATCCCCCAGGCAAAGCCGGGAAGGTAGGCTCTTTACAAAAGATCCCAGGCTCGACGGTAGGGGTTCCCAGCACAGGGTCCTCGGACGGGCAGCGTGGGTAATCAACCGGAGGAAATTGCCAGGAATGCCGATTCTCAGGCCCCATCCCAGGCCGGCTGGGGGGGCGCGGGGGGGCCCCGAGATTTGTATTTTGATTCCGATGCAGGCAGGTCTGAGATTGAAAACCACTAGTCTGGAGCGATGGTAATCGACCAGGCACGTCTGCCCCCCAGGGGACACCTGGCGATGTCTGCGGACACTTTGGCTTGTCGTAGTGGGGAAACGGGGTGCTATCGTCATCTACTGGGGAGAGACCCCAGATTCGGTTCAGCCCCCTCCAGTGGTCCTCACAACACAGAACCATCCAGAATCCAGCTCGTCCCAAACGTGAGCAGCACCTCTGTCAAGAAACCCCACTCCCATGGGGCTCCTGGGTGGCTTAGTCGGTTAAGCATCCGACTTTAGCTCAGGTCATGATCTCATGGTTCGTGGGTTCAAGCCCCACATCGGGCTCTGTGCTGACAGCTAGCTCAGAGCCTGGAGCCTGCTTCAGATTCTGTGTCTCCCTCTCTCTCTGACCCTCCCCTGCTCATGCCGCCTCTCCCTCTCTCAGAAATAAATAAAAACGTTAAAAAAAAAAAAAGAAAAGAAAAGAAACCCCACTCCCCAGGCACTAAGCACACCATCCCGCTCTGTAGAGGGGGAACCTCAAGCACAGAGAGGTGAAGTCAGTTGCCCAAAGTCACACAGTGAGAAGCCACAGTTTGATGAGGGTCCATGCACCCTGCACCTTCCCGAGCTGTGACCTTAGGAGGTAGGTACTGTGATTATTCACACCTTGCCGATGGGGAAACTGAGGCTCAGAGCAGGGGAGGCACGGAGCTCGGTGTCTCAGAGCTAAGAGGTCGAGGAGCCAGGATCCAGGGATGGTCAGACCCCAAAGACAGGGGGGAGGAGGGTCACGGGCCAGTCCGAGGGCCAAGCCCTTGGCACACCAGCTCTTTTTTTTTTTTTTTTTTTTTTTTATAGATGCGTTGAGAGGCGGAGGTAACTCACTCAGGACAGAGCTAGGACTCCAGCCAGCTTCTCCTGGTTTGGAAACCCACACACAAACTGCTGGCTCTGCTTTCCAAACAAGGAGACCCAGGGTTTAAAGAGAGGACCCTCCCCCAGGCCGCTGAACCGGCCCCCTAGGCAGGCAGGCCTGGCTTGACACCCCCCACCCCCCCTCCACTAGCTCTGCCCCTCGGTACCTCCTCTACCGGTGAGGGTGTTCCAACCCATTTCACAGACCAGGGAGAGAGAGGCTGCTCAAAGGGACTCCAGCCACTCTCTGAGCACACTGGGAGTTGGGGACAGGGCACCGGGTAGTGTCGGGAGGGGCAGCCGCACCTGTAGGATCCGGAGAGGACCCTCTCGCCGTCCAGCAGCACAAACTTCTCACGCACGTTGCCGCTCACCTGCCGTCGCCAGCGGCTCTGGAAACTGCAGCCCCGCACGACCCGGATGTCGAGGTTCTGGAGTGGAGAGGGCACACTTTTTGCTCGGGCCGACCTCACACGCCTCTGCTCACTGTGCAGCGCTTGGGGGTCCCCTGCTTAGGACTGTGTCCCAGCTTCCCCAGACCTACCAATAAGGGGACTTGACGGGGGCAAGGGGGGATTATGGTGGAGATATGCCTAGCTCAGAGGGACCCCGTGGGACGACCCACCCCTGATTCCCCCAGTGCCTTGGGCATCCGATCTCAGCAGACCCTCTTAGCTGCCATCTAACTCGATGAGCCAGGAGTATGGCGACTTGGGTCCCTTCTGCCAGGCTCCTACCTCTGTGGCCCAGGGGTTCACCCCCAGCTGCTGTGCCAGCATCAGGAAGGCAGGCAGCTGCTGGCGGTCCAGGAGCAGGTAGACAGGCACCCAGCGGCGTGTGGCGGTGTCTACCAGGTCCCAAAGCAGGTCTGGGTCAGTGAAGATGTCCATGACCACGGCCACTAGCTGAGAGGGGGGAAGGGGGGGGAAGGGCTGTGGATGGAGCCTGGAGCTCTGGGACATTAGGGGATGGGGGGCAGGGTCCTGGGGTTGAGGTGCTCTGGGGGTGGGAGTCGAAGGGCCTGGCCTCCGGCGGGATGTTTGGGGGGACTGTGGGAGACCACCCCCCAGACCCACACTGCTGTTCATCCACCGCCTACATGTGAATGAGAAAAAAGCTGCCCTTCCTGGAGACCGAGGCCTTGACTGCTGGAAAACTGTCATCCTGATCACGTCTGCAATGGGGAATGATGGTGGCCCTGCTCCAGGGCACTGTGGTCAGCTGCGCAGCTCTGTCCTTGGGGGTACCCTGGACACCAGGGGTGGGAGGGATGGCCTGCTAGGCCCCCCAGAGCTCCCCTGGGGTGGGGTGTGCTGAGCGCCTGGGAATATGTAGCAGTGATGAATCCTGATCCACTGGCCAGAACTCCTTGGTTCAAATCCCCACTCGGCCACTCACCGGTGAAGAGATTTAACCTCCCGTGCCTCAGTTTCCCCATCTCCTCACTTGGTAAAATGCATCCCAACCTCACAGGACCCTCCTGAGGATCATTAAATGCTAACCCGTGTAAAGCACTTAGCGTGGGAGCCGGCAGGCACAAAGTTGTTAAATAAGGAACAGGCCAGGGGCGCCTGAGTGGTGGAGCCTCCCGACTTCGGCTCAGGGGTCATGATGTCACGGCTCGTGAGTTCGAGCCAGGAAACCTCTGGAGGAGGAGCTTCGGATCCTCTGTCTCCCTTTCTCTCTCTGCCCCTCCCCTGCTCGCTCTCTCTCTCAAAGATAAAATAAACATTAAAAAAAAAAGAGTGAAGAACAGTAAGCTACCCAGGAGGGCTGCAGGGGAGAATCTGGGGGTGGGGTGGAGTAGATGACTGAGCCAGGAGGTTATAGTTAGGTCCAAGGGGTCTGGATGCCTGGGGGTCCCCAGAAGAGAGGGGGAGGGGGAGGAGGTCTGAGGGATACCGACATCTGCCTCACTGGGGCGGAGAGATGTGGACTGAAGTCCCAGGGGGGCATGGCTGAGACGCCCTGGGCCCTCACGGGTGTGCACTCCCAGGATGTGCGGGTCTGGGGAATGGACACTGAGCTCCCCCCGAGTCCCCACCTTGCGGGCGGCCTGGATTTCCCGGCGCACCAGCTCCTTGAGGGGCGGGTGGCCCTCTTCAGGTGGCTGGGTATACAGCTGTGCCCGGGTGATTCCCTTCCAGGCCGGGGCCTCTGGCCAGCCCAACCGCAGTGTGGGCACCAGATCCTCTGACCGTCCGGGCCAGTAGGTCAGGCTGCCCGAGTCCCCGTCGGCGGCCACGGCTCCCTCTGCCGCCCTGTCTGGCCGCTGCTTGGATGCTGTCCAGTCCTCGGCCGCCGCCACCAGGCTCCGCTGCTCTTCCCCGCTCAGGAAGGGCTGCAGCCCCTCACGCTGCACGCAGGCCTCGAATGCCTCCGCGCCCTTGCTCAGCAGAGCCTCGAGCGCCAGCCGCTGGCCCTCGGAATACAGGAAGCCGGGGCTGGCCTCGGTCAGGGGCAGCCCCCCGGTCCCCGACTCCACTCCTTCCAGCGCCGCCAGCTGTGAGGCTGCCATGGGGCTGCTTGGGTGGGACGGCCGTGAGGCTGGGCGTCTGAGGGTTTGGCCGTCTCTGGGGGACACGTCATCTGGGGGGGGGGTCTCCTGGCCTCAGGCAGTCCTCTATGCTCTGCCGCCGTGCAACAACTTCCGACCCGCTGGCCACACGATGCCCGGACAGATCCGTCAGCTGGCTCAGTCTTGGTCAGGCTGACAGCCCACCGGTCCTGGCCAAAGATCCGGCTGACTGCCCCACCATCTCCAGGCCACAGGCTGTCTGCCTGTCTCTTACCACCCAAATGTCCCTAACTAAAGGCAGAATGGGCGCCTATTTGCCCCTGTCAAGTGCGTCTTGACGCTTTTTGATCACCTGGCAAACATCAGTTGCTTCCAACTAACAATGTCAGTATCTGACCACCCGGTGGAGCAGCCGGCTGTGTCCAGCAGAATCTTGTTTTTTCCTGACAACTCGTGGCTGGCTCAGCGGCTCTCACGGACTGATCGTTCCCTGCACCTCCTCTTCGGCCCTGCTCTCTCAGCTTGGGAAGAATGGGCTCCAGCCCTAAATCTGTGCATCACCCTTCCCCAGCCCAGGGAATGACCAGAGACCTGTCTCTGTCGACAGGGGACACTGCTCCTGGGGTTTTACACCCACTTGGGCTGTGACAGTGGGAGGATCCACTCAACAGGGGCTTTCATCACCCTGGAACCCACCCATCTAGATTGAGGGCCCAACGAGCCACTGTCCCTTGGATTGGCTGCCCCTGCCCGTCTCCCACCCAGAGAGGTCTTGAGCTGCCATCTGAGCTCTGCTGGTCCCTCGCCAAGCTGCCCCGGCCGGTTTCTGCCTGAATCCTGCGATCTCCTGCTAGCTGATCAACCACTCATTCCTGGCCAACGACCACTCTATATCCTGTCCTGTCTCCCCCTCATGCTGCTCCTTTGAGGCTCCTGACCCAACCTTTAGACTGTAGACCCCTGATCCCTGCAAAACAGTGGCCCCTCCTTCCAATCACAGCACCCAGGCGGCTTGCCTCCTCCAGACCACAGCGATGAGGCCTACAGAGATAAGAGGAATAAAACCAGGACTCCCTCTCGCCCATCCAGAGCTTCCCCGATGTGTCCAGGCCCCCATCCCCTTTCCCTCCTCGCCTTGCCTTTTCAGAGGTCCGAATAGGGGTCCGGAGACCTGTCTTTACTTCTGCCGTTCTTCCGGCTGTCTCGCCTCATTCATCAGGTTTCAGTCTGGGATCCGGGGAACCCAGCCCCTTGTGTAAACACAGAGGAGGGCCCCAGGCAGGTCCCTGCAGGAAGGCCTAGTCCGGGTATGGGAAGGCCCCAGCTCAGGGAACACACTCACTAGGTCACTGGCCCGGGGCCCAGAGGCTCGCCAGACCCCAGCTGACTCAAGCTTTGGGGAAAAGGGGAGCAACTCACCTGTTCCCACGTACCCCTCCCCCACCGCGGCGCCGCCCCCTCAGCACTTCCGGGTCCATACCCTGCCCACCATCCCTGGCCTGGGAGGAGCTCGGGCTTAGAGGGGCAGGTGTGGCTAATCCGGGGGAGGGAACAGGTGTGGAAACACCTGTCACCGAGCTTACTGAGGGGGCGGGACTCTGGCCATAGGGGGCCCTCAAGGGTCCGACAAAGCAAGATCCAGACAAGCAGCACCAAAGCCTGCAGAGGGCGCCTGCAGGTAGAGCTAGACTCCGCCTCCCCCGACTGGTCTCCATGGAGATGGGCAGGCATCCTACTCCCAGACTCCCCCAAAGCTCCAATCCAATCCCATCCCCTCCCGGGTACCATCTAGGTCGTCTGTCCCATGTCCCCCAATAACACACAACACCATCAACAGTCAACATCTTTTTAATAACAAGGCAGGATCTGGGGTTAGTTTTTGTAGCCTCGGCTGGCCCTGCGGCCTCTGGCGCGCTCGAACTTCCGGCCCTTGGATCGCACGTAGGGTCTGCGGGAGGAAGAAGAGGGTGAGGTTGGGCCCATGCGGGAGTCGGGGACAGGGCCAGCTTGCCTGCTTGCTCTACAGGTGGGCACGAGGCATGGGATGGGGGGACCGGGAGCGCCGTCAGCATCCCCACTCAGGAAGGATGGTCTGAGCTGCCCCAAGGGCGGGGTAAGACGCAGGCTCCATCTGGGACTCGGCATGGGGCCCTAGAGGCCCCGCATTTCTATGGTGGCTCTGGCTCCACAGGCAGAGCCTCAACAGCAACAGCCTTAAGCTCAGTCTTGAGGAAGAAGCAGGAAGACAGGGGGTAGTTCTAGAGGCCTGAGGCTGGACTAGTGTGAGATGGAGGGGCTGGAGGCGAGATGCAGCCCCCGGGCCCACAGGGTGGGGGCCAGGCGGCAAGGCTGGGTATACTCACTTGGTGTGGCTGTGAGGGGTTCCTGGGGCCTTGCCGAAATGCCTGTACACCTCTCGGCCCTTGCGTGGACCTAGGAAGGGGAGGGAAGGAGTGGTCAGGCAGGGACTCGGCTCCCAGAAGTAGCCACCGGAGCCACTAAACGTCACTCACCGGACAGCAAGACGGTGCCACAGCCCTTGGGGGAGTCCAGGGCCAACTGGTCGAAGGTGAGGATCTTGCCTCCAGCTTTGAGGATGCGGCTCCGGGCGCGGCTGCTCACACGCAGTGCACACACCTGCAGGACACATGAGACAGTCGTGGTCAGAGCCCTGGCACGGCCACCACGGCCCCACGGCCCCCGGCGCCTGCTGACACCTTCATGAGTTGACAACAACCCTTCTTACCGTTTTTAAAACACATTTATTAATTTATTTTGGAAAAGAAAATGCACACATAGGGGAGGAGCAGAGAAAGGAAGAGAGAACCCCAAACAGGCTCTGGGCTTGATCCCATGAACTGTGAGATCATGACCTGAGCTGAAATCAAGAGTTGGGACACTTGACCCACCCAGGCGCCTCCCCCAGTTTATTTCTAAAATTGCCTTTAAGACCGCAGCACCCTGAAGTTACTATGGATACGCAAGGAGAGGCGTTAGAGACTGGGCACCTTGTCCACAGGCCGCAAACTGGCAGAGAAATCTAGGTTTGAAGCCAGGCTATGCGACTCTGAGAACCAGCTCTGCCAACAGGGACCGGAATGGGCACGCCCAGGGACAGCCACCATCAAGAAGGCCCAGGACAATCCCCCTTCCATGCTAAAAGCCGCCCAGACAGGGAGGTGTATAGATGGGGATGCATCTGTGTGCGACAGAGGTCATTGGGGCACCGGAGTCTGCACCTGCCCGCCCACTGGCTCCTGGGCGCCTCCACACCCACCTTCAGCTTGGGCACCTCCTGGACCCGCACGTCGTCGGTGATCGTCCCGACCACCACGGCGGTTTTGTTTTCCCGGCCAGGCAGCTTCATCTTCCGGATCTTTGGAGGAGAAACACACAGTAAGTAAGTTCCCTCTGGGGTCTGACCTCCATCCCACCGCTTCAGGTGCCCCAAGGGCCGAAACACACGTCCCCTGATGGGGCCACACGCACCCATAGGTCTAGCCTGGGAAGAACAGCAGACACAACGCGCAAGCAGCCTGTTCAACAGGTCACGCCTTCGAGAGCGCCTCTGCCGGGTAAGCACACGATGCCACTACGGCCGCCCGCTTTACAAGGAAACAAGGCCAGAGCCACTCAAGCACCCACTGCTGCTCAGCGTCGCAGGTCAGAACTCTGCGCCCCTCACCGGGTGAAGTACACCGGCCGATGGCCAGGCCCCAGCTCCCCCCAACCCAAGCTTGGCTTTGAGACACAATCCAGCCGCTCAGTCAGCCCCTCACCATCCGAGAAAGGGACAGAGGCGGCCTGTTGGTGCGACTCATGAACAGTCTCTTCAACACGACTTGGTTAAAGGTAGAGTTGGTCCGTCTGGCCAGAAACCGGTACAGCTGCAGAAAAGAGAAAAGGAAGGATGAGAGAACGCAGGGCAGCCCACACCCCTCCCTCTCAGTGAAAAGCAAAAGAAATGATGGTTTGCACTAGCAAGGCTCTTACGGCATCTCCCCCATCCCACTGGGCCCCAAGGAGAGCCCCACAAACCCCCACCCCCCAGCTGTATACAGCCTGGGCACGGAGAACACTGAGCCTTCAGGAGGCCTGGGCAAAAGCAGTTATGAGCCCGCCACGCAGGCCCCTGGGAGAGCCCGGGGACCAATACTGGAAAGGAGGTTCTAGAAGCTGCAGTTCTGTCACAGTGCTGAGAGGCACCCTCAGGCCTCAACCTCACCTTAACCAACAGTCTCAGGTAGATGTCCTGGCTCTTAGGTTCCTTGCGCCGAACCTTTCGGTCCTTATTGTGGCGGATGTCGACTCCCTGCGCAGTTAAGGAGAGACCACGGACCCAACTTGGATCTGGCAGATCACTGACTTGCGAAAACAAGTTTATTGCTTATCTCCGAAGAAGGGCTAGGGTCCCAGTCTCTTGAGGGACGACAAATCCCAGAGATTTACCCCTAGGTGACATGCAGAGTCACTTAAAACCCTTTGGGGGGGGGGGCACCTGGGTGGCCCAGTCGTTTAAGCCTCCGACTTCGGCTCAGGTCATGATCTCACGGTTCATGGGTTCAAGCCCCACGTCGGGCTCTGTGCTGAGGAATAGCTCAGAGCCTGGAGCCTGTTTCAGATTCTGTGTCTCCCTCTCTCTCTGCCCCTCCCCATTCATGCTCTCTCTCTCAAAAATAAACAATAAAAAAAATCTCCCGGGCCTCAAAAGACCCCTATGAAAAGCTTTAACACAGCTGCCACATCAACTCAAAGAAAAAAAAAGTTTAATTCTTTAGAAGCTGTATTTTTCAACAACAGAAGCCAAGGGCACCCTCTACCTATTAACATAGGGGAGAATCTTTATTAGGAACTTACTCCACACAGAGCCAACACAAAACCTTTCATGCACATCTCGAATCCGATCTTATGAAGCAGTTTCCCAGTTTTACTGAGAAAACTGAGAAAGCCACAATTTCCACCAGACCCTACCCATCTTCTACCCCGAGGATTTTTTTTTCAAGTAGGCCAAGTTAGGAATTGTCAACAACTACTCGGCTACTCCCAGCTCCCTTTTCTCCAACGCTTAGCGTACGCACTCCTCTAGGACGTGTCCTTCCGACCAATTATTTCTTCTCAAACTCCCATCTGTAACAAGGCTACTGGGTCTCCAGTGAACAGCCCAAGAAAAGCAAGATCACAGGAGCTGTGGACAAGGAGCTGCCACTTCAGAGGTTTGCCCGGCCACAAAACCCAGGCATTGGACGGGCAGAGATCCCCCTGGCCCCCAACCCAACCCCACCGCCCAACGTGCCAGGCCAGGCGGAATGACAGATCCAGATAGAGGCAGCAGAGACAAGAGATTAAGAATGGACCTGGGACCAGCGCCTGGGTCCGAATCCTGGCACTGCCACTTCCTGGCAGTGTGTTCCCGGTCACATCGCTTAACCTCTTCGTGTCTCAACGTGCTCATGTACTTAATGGTGCATGTAACAACCGAAGAATAAACGGAGGGGCCGGAGGCTGGGAGCACTGACCTATCCCTGGCCTTCGAGCCTCCCAAATAATTCCCCCACCGCGGGAATCGCCCCGTCTGCTCTCCCCTGGCATCCCTGCTCCCCTCCAGCATCCCCCCAGCCCAGGTCCGAGACGGATGGCGGCGGATAGTCCGGCCCCCAGCGCCTCAAAGCGCGCTCACCATGATGGCGCCTCCTGCTCAGCCAGGTCCGGAAAGAGAGAACAGTACCGGGGTGGGCGGGGAAAGCTCTCGGCGAGTGGCGCCTGAGTGACGTCACGTGCGCCCGACGCGGCGCCGCACTTGAGTCGAGCCTCTTCGCGGCGAATCGCGCAACCGGCCGCAGGGGCGATTCCGGAATAAGTGAGAGACCAGCCAACCGGGCAGAAGCGCTACGTCAAGGAGGCGGGGCCAAGCCCGGCGAGGGCCTCTCTGGCCCCACCATTCCCTATTCTCGATCGTCTTCCGGAAGAATGGGCTCTGGGAGCGAGAGAGATGTGGGGCCGAGCAAGGAGGACGCGGCGTGCGGTGACGCTCTGGCCCGACGCCGACGGCCTCTCTGTGGCTCCTGGAGGACCCGGAGGGCAGAGTATTGGGAGGTGAGGAGGCGGAGCTGGCGGCGCCTGTCAGAACCTCGGGAAACTTCTGACCCCACGCTTCAGGCATTTCCTTATCTGGCTCACCTCTCTTATCTCGAGCCGCGCTTCCCTGGCGCGGCCTTCGCTAGGGAAGTCCTACCTGAGATCTAACCCGAGATCCTCTTGCTGCACCCCAGTCTAGAGCATCCTGTATTTCCCATTTTTAAGATCCCGTTTCTCCCCCTGCTGCTTCTGTGACCCCTCCTCAGCCTCTGCCATCTGGAGGCTGCTTTTCCCAGCCGGAGAGATTCAAGTGACCCAGCGGGATCAGTGCGAGGGCTTTGCACGGTACTGGAATGCGGAGGGGGCGCACCGAAGCCTTGGGCTTGGGGCGTGGGGTGGGGAGGGAATCTCCAGAAGGCTCCTGAAAGAGAGGGGGAGGAGAGACTTCGAGATAAAGATTCCGGGGGGGGGGGGGGGGAGGAGTGGAGACCCAGGGGAGAAGTGGACAGTGACCTGGGGTGAGGGCAATGGAGACCTAGAAAGAGAAGGAAGATGGAGATTGAGGGAGAGGCAGAGACACAAAAAGATGGTGAGATGGGGTCGGGTCAGCTGTAGCCAAATTCCAATCCTGGCTCTGCTCATTACCAACCCTGTGACCTTGGGCAAGTCACTTAACCTCTCTGCGCCTTACTTTCCTTATCTGCAAAAAGGGGATAATAATAGCTTTGGCACATAGAGTATTTTCCAGAATTACATGTTAGTAAAAAAAAAAAAAAAAAGAAATGCTTACAACAATGCTTTACCCTAAGCGCTCAATACAAATTAGCCTCCATGGCCCTTACTGGGTAAGACCAGACAGACTGGCTGGGGCAGTGAGGAAGCTGATCTGTCCCCTCTTTCCTCCTTCCTCAGAGAAACCCTGCCTCCTGGGCCTTCAGCACATCCAGCCTGGCCTACAGTCTGCCCTTGATCCTCTTTATTCACCTGTCCCCCCACGGAGCCAAAGGCCAGGCCCGCACTGTTAGGCCTGACTCCTTGCCCAGACCACCCTCCCATGGCCTCCTGCCCAGGACCAGGGTCTTGCTGATGTGGTAACACAGCAGACCACCAGGAGATGAATGGACACCTTGAAACAGAGGAGCAGGGGGATCAGGTAAGGAAGGGTCGACGTGAACGTTACGATCACCATCCCATGGGACACAGTTGCCTCCTTGTATCTGTTCCCTTGCCTTAGCGATGGCCTCTGTCGTTGAGTCGCAGCCTGTTGGTCTGGTGTGCCTGCCTTTCTCCCAAAATAAGGTGTGTGTTTCCCTGTCTCTCCATCTTTCTGGGTTTCTGTCCCCCGTCTCTCTCTGGATCATTCTTTGGTTTATGTTATCTGGTGCCCTTGCTAGTCTGGGTTTAAACACAAGAAACATTGTTTGATAATAAATGAACTTCCTCCATTCGTCACTTTCTTCTAGCAAGTTCTGTCCCTGTCTCCTTCTGCTCTATGATTCTGTTTCTTGGTTCCCTAGTTATTCTTGCCTTGCTTTCTCTCCATTTCACTATGTCTTTGCTTCTCTATGTCTTGGTCAACATTTTTGCTTTTTTAATTTTTATTTAATTAATTTTTTTTATATTTGAGAGAGAGAGACAGAGACAGAGAATGAGTAGGGGAGGTGCAGAGAGATAGAGACAGAATCCTAAGCAGGCTCCAGGCTCTGAGCTGTCAGCACAGAGCCTGACATGGGGCTGGAACTCGTGAGCAGTGAGATCATGACCTGAGCCGAAGTCGGATGCTTAACGAACTGAGCCACCCAGGCATCCCAACATTTTTGCTTTTTTTTTTTTTAAATTTTTTTAGATGTTTTATTTATTTCTAGGAGAGAGAGAGAGAGACAGCATGAGCAGGGGAGGGTCAGAGAGAGAGGGAGACACAGAATCCGAAGCAGGCTCCAGGCTCTGAGCTGGCAGTCAGCACAGAGCCTGACGCGGGGCTCGAACCCATGAACCGCGAGATCATGACCTAAGCGAAAGTTGGACGCTTGACCGACTAAGCCACCCAGGCACCCCATCCAACGTTATTGCTTTCTGACTCACAGTCTCAGTTCCTCTCAGCCTCTGGTCCTCCAGCAAGGCCTTCCTCCCTCATCCCTGACCTAGAGATGATCTCTCTCACATACTGGGTCTCCCATCTCCCTCTCATCGTTTCTTTGTCTCGCCATGTTACTGGGTCATTCACCGGGCAGATGTCCATGTCACGCTGCCTCTCATCCTGGTTTGGGTCCAAGGTAAATAGATGAATTAATGAGCCTCTTCTCCCTGGCTTTCATTCCGGAAATATCTGCCCCCATCTCCGTATCCATCGTTTTCTGGGTTTTCTTGTGTCCTTAACCTTGCATGTCCTCAATTTTATTATCTTTGTCTCTTTGTAGCTATCTCTGGTTTTCTCAGTGCGTGTCTGACTTTTCTATAACGATCTGAAAAACAGAGGGCACTCTCTAAGTCTCTGACTGCCTCTGCTTTTCTGGGTCTCTTTTACGAACTCCCTCTGCATATCTCCGGGTCTCACCTGTGTTAGGGTCAGTCTGTAATCTGCAGGTGAAGCTCTCCCTCTTCTCTCCGTTCTTTATTTATAAAGTCAATGGATAGGGCAGGCCTGCCACTTGCCCTCCACAAAGATGGCGTCAGCGGCGCTGGCAACGGAGTCGTGACGCCCCCCCTGCTGCGCGTGTGCCCTCACCTAGTATGGCAGCAGATCTCGCGGAGCGCGATGCCCCGCCCAGTCCGCCAGCTCTCCCTCAGCTACCCCTGCGCCAGGCTCGCGAGCTGGCTGGCCCCGCCCCCCGCGCGCTTTCACTGGTGCGGCCCAGGCCGGCCGCGTGGCCATTGGCTGAGCCGATGCACACCCTCCCCCCACCCCTGGGTCTGATGGGGGCGGTTGGTGCTGACTTGAGGGGCCGCCCGGAGGAGGACTCGGCGTGTGAGGAGGGTGCGGGGGGTAGGACCAGGGACCCGCGTCTGGGGGACGGCGGGACCAAGAGGAGCGGAGACGCAGGCCGGGACTGGGGTACCAGGGGTGTGGGATGGAGACGGAGAACCAGAACCGGGCCTGAGGGATCCAGGAATGGAAACCCAGGTCTGGGACTGGGTTCTGGAAATGGGATGGGGATGGAGGACCTGGACCGGAGGAACCGGAGACAGGAACTCAGGCTTATGGATTGGGGGGAACCTATGGATGGAGACCCGGACCCAGGCCCGGGGACCCAGGAGGCGGCGGCTGGAGAGAATGGAGACCGGGCCTAGATTTGAGGACCTGGGGACAGAAGCTCAGGCCCAGGACTGGGGGAGATCTAGGACTCTGTCCTTAAGCCTGATTTGAGCTCACGGATGGGGGTGGGATCGGTACAAGTGTAGGGGTGGAGCCTGAGGGAGCTGCCCAGGGCAGGGGGCAGAGGTGATTCCTGAGGGTGAGTCCATAGATGGGGGTGCATCTGGGGCAGCTCTGGGCCCAGGAAGGAGAGGCGCAGGACTGGCAGGTGGCTGGGTGGGCGGGGCGGTGGGGAACAAAGGTGAGCTGGAAGGAGGCAGAAACTGGGCAGAGGGCAGGGGGAAGGTCTCCGGGGAGGGGACCTCAGGCCCGGCTCCTTCCCCCCTCCCTGGAGAGCAGGCGGCCAGACACCCAGGTCAGTGCTTGGGGTCCAGCTCTTGGCCCCTGCCCTTTGCAGGTGCCTGCATGTGGCATCTCTCTGACTCCTTAGCTCCTCCATGTCACACTCCTTCCTTGGTCTCTCCAGCTGCCTACATCCTCTCCCTCCTGCCCCTCCTGTCTGCTCTGCCCGTTGTCTTTCTGATCCGCGGAGGACCTCCCGGAGCCCCTAAACTCCGACTCTCCTAAGTATCTTTCATCTTCTTAGCTGTCTGCTCATTGAGGCGGGTGGTCTCCTCTCAGAGTTTGGCTGGCTGCTAGAACTCGTTCCTCTCTCTTTGTGTCCCAGTGTCTCCCCCTTGTTACTTTCTCCGTCTGGAGATGACCGTGTGTGTGTGTGTGTGTGTGTGTGTGTGTGTGTGTGTGTGTGTGTGTGGTGTTCCCTGTCACTGCACGTCGGTTTCTTCACATCTCCACCACCCTGCTCTCTCTCCTCTGCCTTATTTTTCTCCAAAGCCCTTGTTATGCGGCATACTACGTATTTTACCTCTTTATCTGGCCTTTCTGTCTTCTGATTAGAATAGAAACTGCACAGAGGCAGGGATTTTTGTCTGTTCTGTTCCCTGCTGTGTTCGCTGGGCCTGGCACTGTGGTTGGAACATAGAGGGCACCGAATAATTATTTGGGGAAGAAGTGAATGAATGTTTGCATGCCTGGCTGTTCGCCCTCTAGGATGCTAGCCTTCCTATACAACTGACTCCTGCCCTGTGTCCTCAGGGTCTCCCCCACCCCCCACTTGTCTGAGCCTGTCTGTTTGTGGTACTCCCATCTGGCCTGGCACGGCCCAGTGTCGTCTCCTTGTCCACAGGCCCTGCCCCCGCTTTTCTCTAAACGCCATGGGGTCTCAGATTCTGACTCCTGCCCTCCTCCCTCCCCACAGAGGCCAGACCAGGAGCTGACCTGGAGCTGGGGCCACAGGCCTAGAAGCGCCCTGGACAGGGCCAAGGTCATGGCCCCCCCACCGCCGCCACCACTGGCCGCCAGCACCCCGCTCCTGCATGGCGAGTTTGGCTCCTTCCCGGCCCGCAGCTCCCGCTTCGCCCTCACTCTCACACCACAGGCCCTACACATACAGCGGCTGCGCCCAAAGCCCGAAGCCCGGCCCCGGGGCGGCCTGGTCCCGCTGGCCGAGGTGTCCGGCTGCTGCACCCTGCGGAGCCGCAGCCCCACAGACACGGCGGCCGCCTACTTCTGCATCTACACCTATCCGCAGGGCCGGCGGGGGGCCCGGCGCAGAGCCGCCCGCACCTTTCGGGTCGACGGGGCGGCCACCTACGAGGAGAACCGCGCTGAGGCCCAGCGCTGGGCCACTACCCTCATGTGTCTGCTCCGTGGACTGCCGCTGCCCGGGGATGGGGGTGAGGCACTACACAGCCACTCAGTCCCTAGGGCCACCTTGGTGTCTCTGTGGATTTCCCTCCGTGGGCATCTCTGTCCCTACTGTGTGTCTGTCTGTGCCGTGTCTCTCTTGGTCTGTACCGACAGAGTGATAAACAGACAGGGAGGGGCTACAGAAGGAAGAAACACCATGGGCAGAGAAAAAAATGGGGGCTGCTGCTCCCTTGGGTTTTTGTCTGTGTCCCCTCCCCCCTTCCATGGGCCCTGACCACAGATGAGTCAGAGGTTCACGGGCTGACAAGAGCAGCCGACTGAGACATGATTAGTCACCACCCAGGGACAGGCAGTCACAGAGGTCCCCTAGGGCAGCCCAGGAGTGCAGAGGCATCTAATCCAGCCTTTGGGGTTGGAGGGTAGTGGTCAGAGAAGACTTTTGGGCAGAGGTCTCCCACCCAGGCTCCTCAATTGACACAGGGAGGTAAAGGTTCAAGGGTCCCCAGCCGGTGAGCCTTCCTTGGCCTTCTGGGATCCTGCCGGCTGGCTGGGGGCCCTTGGTCACGGTCAGGGGGCCTTGCGGGGTGGCGTAACCTGACCCCGGATTCCGGGTGTTTGGGGAAGAGGAAAGTGAAAACCACAGCTCCCCTTCCTCCTCCCACACATGGGTCCAAAGGGCATTGGGATTAGACATCCAAACCCTGCCCTTGTCTGGGGGGGGAGCACGCACACCTGAGCCTCAGCAGCTTTAAGCCCCCGAGGAAAAGAAAAAATCCACCTGTGACTTCCCAGCAGGCTCCTGTGCCCCCCTCCACCGGTTCCACTGGGAGCAGTTTGCTGTTTCCCGCGTCTGCGGTGAGGGCCTGGGTCGGTGGCCTGCGTAGACGGTGGCCTGCCTGCGTAGATGCTTTCCCCTCTCTTTGCAGAAATAACCCCCGAGCTCCTGCCGAGGCCACCCCGATTGCTCCTATTGGTCAATCCCCTTGGGGGACGGGGCCTGGCCTGGCAGTGGTGTAAGAACCACGTGCTGCCCATGATCTCTGAAGCTGGGCTGTCCTTCAACCTCATCCAGACAGGTAAGGGCCGTTGCGGGGTGGGGTGGGGCGAGGGGCTACAGTCCCGGGTTTTGAGCCCTGGGGAGTGGTGGGCAGCGCGGCGCGGAACAGCGTGGCCCACCTCCCACTTCCTGCCGCTAGAACGACAGAACCACGCCCGGGAGCTGGTTCAGGGGCTGAGACTGAGTGAGTGGGACGGCATCGTCACGGCCTCCGGAGACGGGCTGCTGTTTGAGGTAGGCCAGGGGCACCCTGCCCAAGCCCTGGGACGCCGGGGTGGCCGGGACAGGGACCCAGGTGTCTGGTCTCCCGCACTCCAGGTGCTGAACGGCTTCCTGGACCGCCCTGACTGGGAAGAGGCTGTGAAGACGCCCGTGGGCGTCCTCCCCTGTGGCTCAGGCAACGCCCTGGCCGGAGCTGTGAACCAGCATGGGGGGTAGGTGGGGGCCTGACACCGTGAGGGGAGGGATGCATCCTCCCGCCGCCCGGCACTTTCTAGCCCCGCGGCTCCCTCTGCCCGCCGGTCTGCTGCCAGTCAAGTCCATCAGACTGGGATGCTCCCCATACCCGCCCCCCTCCCTGGCATTTTTGCCTGGTTGTTCCCAGCTGTGTCCCTAGTGCCCAGAAGTGTACCTAGCACACAGATGGCACTCAGGGAACACTCACGGAATGAACTGACAGGGAGCCTGGCTCAGTAAGAAGAGTCCATCTGGAGGGGACAGACTGCTGAGGGCGGGGCCCAGGCTGCCTGGCCCCCCCTCCCCCACGGCCCACTTCCCCACCTCTCTGTGTCTTTCTTCTGCCACCCGTGCTCTGTGTCTCTCACCCAAGCCCATTGACTCTTTCTCACTGTGTTCCTCCATCTCTGGCTGTGAAGGTTTGAACCTGCCCTGGGTGTCGACCTGCTGCTCAATTGCTCGCTGCTACTCTGCCGGGGCGGCAGCCGCCCGCTGGACCTGATGTCTGTGACGCTGGCCTCCGGCTCCCGCTGCTTATCCTTCCTGTCTGTGGCCTGGGGCTTCGTGTCAGACGTAGATATCCAGAGCGAGCGCTTCAGGGCCCTGGGCAGCGCCCGCTTCACGCTGGGCACAGTGCTGGGCCTCGCCACGCTGCACACCTACCGAGGACGCCTCTCCTACCTCCCTGCCACCGTGGAGGCCACCTCACCCACCCCTGCCCATGGCCTGTCCCGCGCCAAGTCTGAGCTGACCCTGGCACCAGCCCCGGCTCCGGCCCCGCCTGTGGCACATTCCCCCCTGCATCGTTCAGTGTCTGACCTGCCCCTGCCCTTGCCTGTGCCCCAGCCTGTTCTGACCTCCCCTGGCTCCCCTGAGCCTCTGCCCATCCTGTCCCTCAATGGTGGGGGCCCAGAGTTGGCTGGCGACTGGGGTGGGGCTGGGGATGCCCCCCTGTCTCCAGACCCACCACTGCCCTCACTGCCTAGCTCCCCGAAGGCAGCTTTACTCTCCCCTGTCACCGAGGGGGTCCCAGAAACGTTAGCGTCCTCTGGGTTCCCACCTCCCACCCCCGATGCTCCGGGAGCCATCTCTACCAGAGGGCCCCCTGACCACCTGCTGCCTCCTCTGGGCACCCCGCTCCCCCCAGGCTGGGTGACCCTGGAGGGGGACTTTGTGCTCATGTTGGCCATCTCGCCTAGCCACCTGGGGGCGGACCTGGTGGCGGCCCCCCACGCGCGCTTTGATGATGGCCTGGTGCACCTGTGCTGGGTGCGTGGTGGCATCTCCCGGGCCACGCTGCTGCGCCTCTTTCTGGCCATGGAGCGCGGCAGCCACTTCAGCCTGGGCTGTCCGCAGCTGGGCTATGCCGCGGCGCGTGCCTTCCGCCTCGAGCCTCTCACGCCTCGGGGCGTGCTCACTGTGGACGGAGAGCAGGTGGAGTACGGGCCGTTGCAGGCGCAGATGCACCCGGGCCTTGGCACACTGCTCACCGGGCCTCCCGCCTGCCCAGGTCGGGAGCCTTGAACCTAACGAAGCTTGCATCCCGCCAGGGGCGGGGCCAACATTCCAAGGAGGCGGGGCCTGATCTGAGGGCGTGGCCTCGCTGCTAGAGTTAGGGCGAAGGTCCCACACGCAGGGGTCCCCAGCCCCGTCTCAGGATTGCGCCCGCTCCCGGGGGACCAGAGGTGATGTTATTAGATGGAGTGTGGCCCGAATTCCAGAGACTCATCACGGTCACAAATGGGCTGGCCCCGAAGGTAGTGCCTGACCAATGTGGGCGGGGCTCAGCCCAAACCCTCGCTTCCGGCTCGTAGGACGCCAGGTCGGCTGAGGGCGGAGACTGTTAACGTCTTCTCCAATGACGGGACCTGGCACGTGCGGGCCGGGGAAGGCCTTAGTCCATCGGCCAGTCAGGGCCCGGGTCTCGCCCTATCCATTCCGGTGCCTCCACTTAACTGGCCAATCAGCCCTGGAGGGGCAGGTTCCCCGGGGCCGACGCTCGGATTTGCACTAAAGTTCCTCCTCGCCCCCTTGCTGGTGGGGGGCGGGGAAACAACTGTCCCCCGTCTTCTGTCTCCCGTGCGTCCCCGACCCCGATCTTCAGAGCAATTGAAACGGTCTATGCAATAAAGGCAGTCGCTCCATTCCTCTCAGGCCGTGGCCCCTTCTGCACCCGGCAGCCCGTGGGAGGGATCCAACCCTAGGTGCTTCCGGCAGCTGCCGCCTTTTGTGGCCCGAAGCCCAGACTTGCCCACAGACCGCGGCCAGCGTGACCCGATGGCCTTGAACTGGGACCAGGGAGCTGCCTCCTCCCCCCACAACAGCTGGCTCTGGGGTTCTCAAGATTTATTCAGGGTGTGTTAACGGAGGCGGTGGGAAGATGGGGTCCCCGAAGTGGCAGGGGCACACACAGAGGACCCTCCCCGCCCCCGCGAGGGAGGGGGGAGGCTCACTTTTTCTTAAAAATATAAATGTATTTATCTGCATCGTCACGTCCCTGGGGCACCCAGCTGGCCGGCCTGTGGGCCACAGGGCGGGGAGGGAGAAGGGCGTCGGGGCGCAAGTCTGAGCGAGGCGGGGAAGCGCTCCGCCAGGCAAGGGTGGGGGACAGCCTCACAGGGCTCCGTGCTGGGCCTGGTAGCGGGACAGCACGGCGCGGTAGTGGGACAGCTCCTGGCGCACGGCCACCACTTCCTGCCGCAGCAGGGCGTTCTCCTTCTCCAGGAAGGCCGCCCGGACCGATATCTGGTTCTCCTTGAGCCGCCGGGCGTCTCGGGACCGCTTGGCTGCCTCGTTATTCTTGTACCGCCGGCTCCAATACTTCTCGTCCTGAGGGTGGGGTTTGAGAAGGCACTGAGGGCCAGGAGGGGCAGCCTTCCTGTGCCCCCAAGGGCTGGAGGGCATCTAAGAGACCCTCTTGGCGACTTCTTGCCCAGCAGTGGAACTTAAAGGTTACCAGGTCCCTCCTTGGATGGGTACCCAAGGGTCTGGTTGCTAAGCAGAGCAAGCCCCTAGCAACAGCAGAGGGGAGGATAATTCCCCCCACACGCAAAGCATTTGGGTTTCCTGTCTCCACCGCGCAGAGACGACCCCAGCACTCCTCACTCCACAAAGGGCCAACAGTAAGCGCCTGGTTGCTAAGGATGCCTGTTCCCTAGCAACCGGGCCTTCAGGGTCAGAGGGCTTCTCCCGCCCCTTAATAAGCACTGCTTTATGCATCACCTGCCCAGATCCTGGTTGCTAAGAAAAGCCGAAGCTCCCTAGTGATGAGGCCTCCCAGAGCTGGGGGCCTTTGGTCCTGGTTGTCAAGGCAGCCTCCTCCTTACCCAGCAAACAAAGGCAATGACCGACCGCAGCCCGTCTGTGACCTACTGGCCTTTGAACAGAGGCCAGAGAGCTGCCTTCTTCCCAACAGGCCCTGATTGCCAGAAAAGCTGTCCCTTAGCAAAAGGTCCTGTCCTGAGGCCTCCCCATACCGTTACCCTTAGGGCTCTCTGGTCCTAGAATTTGGCTGTGGAGGAGGACCACTCCGTAGTGACAAGGGCCACCCAGAGCTCCAAAAGATGCCCTCCACCCCCGTGTCATTAAAGCCTCGTTCCCGCTCACTGGGGTAAATCCAGCCAGGGCCCCGTGACAGGTCTAGACTTCGTTTACAGTCCAGTCCCCGGGGCCTCAAGCATTCGTGCCTTACACATGGGTCTGGTGTAGTCTGGTGAGAAGCCCAGGCGCCTCTTAACCAGGGGAGAGCCCAGACCTGGCAAAAGGCAGAATGCTAGAAAGAAGTGGTCACTGCCCTGAATCAGAATGTAGCTCCGGCTGCTGAGGGGAACTTGAGGTCTCTCACCAGTGAGTGGTCCGGGGCCCAGATAACAAGGCTCAGAAGGGGTGCAAGCATCCTGAACGATGCTTCACATCAGAGATCAAAGGACCAGCCTGAGAGCTAATCCCAGTGAGAAGCCCAGGCCCGTCTGCGGCTCTAACGTCGGGCCTATAAAGTCCATGCCTGCTTCCTACATCTAGCGGCGCTCACCTTCTGCTCCTCTGGCACCTGGATCTTCCGAGCCTTCTTCATGATGGGCTGGGGCTTAAGTTCCTCCTCCGAGAAGCGATGTCTCCGAGGGTCAAAGGTCTCATGGCCAGGAATGCTTGACAGGGCTAAATCCGCTGGGTCGGGTTCAAATGTCATCAGCACCTCCACGGTGTCTGGGTCCACAGGGCTGGGTGTGTCCCGAGAGGTCAGGCCTTGGGGGAATAAAATGTGCCACCTGAGTGTGTATGTATTTGGTATTCGCAGACGGTGCCCTCTCTGCTCAGGTACCTCTTCCACCCTGAGGAAGGGCCTTTGAGGTCTACCATCAGTCGGCCGGAGGTCAACCTCTTCAATATACACTATGAAGGTTCCCTAACCTACTTTGCAGCTTAGAAATCAAGGAACCAACGCCACTTTCAAAAGCTGGGAAATGAGCACAATTATAACTGACTTACCCCAAATAACACGAGTCTCGTCTATTGCTTCTAAAACCTCTGGCCCTCGGATTGGCAATGTCAGCTTCTTTCCCTGAATCCTGCTTACGGAATCCCTGACCAAAGCCTAGACCCCCCGACTGTTCAGGGAAAAGAAATCCAATGCACTGAAAAGCCTTCAGGTAAGCTTCTTAAGAGCTACTGGCTTCGAAGAGTTAGGGAAGAAAAGCCGAAACGACTGAGGTTTTTGGACGTTGGTTCAAGAGGGGGCGGCCTGTGCCTTTAAGAGCGACCGAGCCGGGGCCAGCTGAGGACACAGGTTCAGGGCCAGTCACGTGCGGGCGCCTGCTTTCCCGCCCCGCCCCCCCTGCAGCCACGGGCGCCCTCTAGTTCCCCAGACCCCGCCCCCCTCCGCGTGACCGCGCGTGCGCGAAGTCAAGACGACGGAGGAGAGAGGAGGACTCACGTGGCGCGGGAATGTGCGGCTGGGAAGGGGAGGGCCCTGGTTCTGCCCCGAGGTCCGGCCAGGGGCAGGTGTGTCCGGGAATCCCCAACCTGCAGACCGCCCCTGGACCCCCAATGCCCGAGAGACAGCACACTTTTCCTTCTGCTCCTTGGGGTGTCTCAGCCTTAACCTCTCAACCTCCTAAGATCCAGGCCCTCCCCTGGGATCCCTCTTCTCCCAGAACATAGGAGGCTCGCTCCTCGCCCCAGTGGAAGATCTGGAATGAAGATCCCCGACCTTCAGCCGTCTAGGGGACTCCAGGATCCGGGGTCCTGGCCCCTCTCCACTGGAGCACTCAGAACCAGGGCAGCCAGTCCCTCACATCCTGGTGAAACAGAAGTCTGTGCCCAGACCCTACTTTCTCCCTTGTAGAGGACCTACGAGTTAGTCCTTCCACAGATTCCGGGCCCAGATCCTGGAGAGCCGTTCACTCCCCAGTAAATAATTCCGGTGTTCTGGGATCCCAGTCCCGGCTCCTCGAGTATCCGGCCTCTCGGTCCCCACGTCCCACAGAAAAACCCACACGACCACCCCACTGGATAGACTTCCTGGAATTTGGGGTCCCAAGTCTCTCATCCCCAATCTCTCATTCCTCAACCCAGGAAACCCGGATGCATTAGGGTCACGGAATCTGGACTCCTCTGCAAACATCACTCGTCTAGAGATCCCAGAACTTGGGCGCACAACCCGAGCCCCGCAACCCCGTTCCCGAGTCGCACAGCCCCGCCCCTGAAGTCCAAGCCCCGCCCAGCCAGGGCCCGGTCCCGCCCCCGCCGTCGCACCTGCGCGGTGGCCGCCCGCGGCCCCAAGGGCAGCCCGGGTGGGGGCGTGCCCCGGCGAGGAACGAGGGGAAGCTGAGCCGCAGGAGCCGGGCCCCGGGGAGGGTGCGGGCGTGCGCACGGGCGAGGGCGCCGGTGATGGGCCGCCGGGGGGCGGCGGACTGGGCGGGAGCCCGTGCTCCAGCAAGAAGGCGTCCAGGTCCACATACTCCACGTCGCCGAACGGCAGCGTCCGCTCCCACAGCAGCGGCGCCAACAGACCCGGGCCAGGCGCGGCCCCCGGGCGCCCCCGCGGGGACCCGCCGCCCACCACCGCCCCAGCTGGGGCATCCGCCGGGCCCGCCGTCTCCAGGCCCGGCCCGGGGACCGTGGCTGCCGGCGGAGCCGCCTTGCGCTCCTTTTCCTTCAGGAGACCTGCGGGCCGGGGAAAGACCGGGTGGGGTGGGAAGGAAGAGATGGAGAGACCCCGACACCGAAAGACAGGAAGAAAGAGGGGGGGTGGGTTGAGATCCACACGACGGAGATCCAGAGAAAGAGAGGGGAGACGGGGGAGAGGGAGAGATCAGAGAGGAAAGGCAAGGACCCAGAGGGAGGAAGCAACAGAGACTCAAGAGAGCGAAAGAGACCCAGAGAGAGAAGGCACAGACGGGGGGGGGGGGGGCGGCAGAGACAGAGAGGGGGACAGAGATCGAGAGACGGAGAGAGACTCAGAAAGCGGGGGGAGGATGGAGACCCAGAGAGGAGTAAGATAGAGACCAGGGAAGGTAGAGACACAGAAGGAGGACCGAAGTTCAAGAAGAGGCAGGTGGAGGGGTTGGGCAGGTGAGAGGAAAAAATGACGGCTCTGTAATTTCTCCGGAACCTACCCCCCTGCTCACTGTGGCCTCTCCTCCCCACCCCCCACACTGTTAGGGGCAGGAAGGGGCTCTATTCCTGGGGCACATTCCTCATCCCCAGACTCCATGTGACCCCAGGAGGCCCCGCCCAAGCCCGTGTCACTACCGTGTGAGCATCCGACACACCCCCTCCCTCTTCCCTGGACCCCAGGGGTCCGGACTCTCATAACCCAGAGGAAGCGGGGGCTGGGGCCTAGACTCTTGGGTCCTCCGGGAAGAGGACTCTGGGGGACTCCTGGGTCCTCCTGGTGGATGGGCTTGAAGCCGGTACTTTTGGATCCTAGGTGCTGACGATCTAGGGGCCTAAACACCCCAGGAACTGAGTAGATGCAGGCTGAGAATGGACTCTCCGCACGTAGGAGGTAGCCCCCCCGCCCCCGCCCAGCACCTGAATCCCCGAGGGAGTTGGGTGTCCGAGTCGGGATAGGTGGGGGCTGGAACTCACAGCTGGCTGGCTCTTTGGGCTTGCCGGTCCCCTGCAGAAGGCTCCGCAGCCCAAGCAGCGCTCCCCCGCCAGGGGGGGCCCCGGCCGGGCCGCCCAGCAGCAGTGGGGCCGGGGTCCTGTCGCTCACGGGCCGCGCCATCCCCGGGCACCTGCCCGTAGGCTCACGGGCTCATGGAGAGGCGACGAGCTGGCCTGCCGGTCAGCGGCACACTGCTGTGGTTCGGGCGAGTGCCTGCCCAGGGGCGGGCGAGAGGAGCCTGCAAGCCTCCAGGATCCAGAACACTGCAAATCCTAGGAGTGACGGGGCTTCGCAGTCCTCCGTGCAGAAACGTGCAACTCAAGAGGGTCCCAGGAGACCATGCAGTCCGGGTGAGGGGGTGATCAAATCAGGCAGCCGGCTCTTTGCACCCCAGAGTTCAAGGGGACACAAGGCGCTCCTTCTGCAAGGTGGGCGAGCTCGGCTCTTGCAGAATCTGCAGCTCTCTCAGCGGAAGGCGCTTTGCAATCTGCACCAAGAGGTGTGCGCGGAGGGGCGGGGGAGGGGGCAAGAGGAGGCGGCAGCCTTGAGGCGTGGCCAACGCAAACTTCTTTCGCGGAAAAAAAAAAAAAAAGGCAAACCAAAACACCCGACGCCACAGCGCGCACCCCTCCTCTCGGCCCCCGCCTGCCTCTCGGGCCAAGCACCCCAGCCGCGTGCCTCCCTCCGGCTGAATGCACCGGCCAATCGCGTCTTGACCCCTCGAGACGCGCGGCCAATGGGACCCCAGGATCCGCCAAGGCCCGGGAGGGCGCGTGAGGGGCTAAGTGCGTGAAGTTGCCGTGCCTTTAGGTGGGAGGCGGGACCCTGACCTACATTTGCCCAATGGGAGACGGCACTGGGGGCGGGACCGTGACCCAGTTCGGGCCAATGAGGCAGGCGGGAGGGGGAAGCACATGGCTCTGCGCGTGCTGCCCGACTGGGAGGGTGCGTTGGGGGAAATGAAAGAGGCGCCACTTAAAGGAGCCGCTAATCTAAATGACGGTTTGGGGAAACAGGAAGCCAAAAAACCAAGTAGTGCGGTTTAGGAAGAGGGAGATTGGTTTCTAGAAGAAGGCTGCTGTTCTTCAATACCCAAATGTTTCCCCGCCGCGCCTAGAATCAGACCACTAAGAAACGGGAAGTATTCTGTCCCTTTAATAGCTTTGTTTTGGGGGCGACTCCCCTCCCCGTGTGGGGAGACTTGGAAAGGGCAGGCGCAATCCTCGATGGGGAGTCTCAGCGACCGTGGGGGGCACCATCCACTGTAAGACAGACGACACCGGTGGGGGAGCGTTACTGTAGGGCACCATAGGCTGGACCCTGCGGAGGGTTTGCGGGGGGGGGGGGGGGGGGGGGGGGGGGGGGGGGGGGGGGGGGGGGGGGGGGGGGGGGGGGGGGGGGGGGGGGGGGGGGGGGGGGCTGGGCCGCGTAGGGCTCTACCACAGGGAGGCTGCGAAGGGGGCACCCGGAATGTACCAGGTCGACAAGCCGGGGAAAACGGCCAGATCCTGGACCGGCACTGGGTTTAACCAGCAGGAGACAAGAATAGGGACGTCCAGTTTCAGCATTAGCCTCAACTATGTGAAGGTATTCGGGGGGGGGGGGGGGGGGGGACGGACGGTCTGGGCAAACCATGTTGAGAAGCCGGAGAGGTGGCCTTGAGATCACAGGGCTGAACCGCAGGGAGGCGGCCGAAAGGGAAGGGGATTGTACCATGTTGATTTCCAGGAAGGGGGTGTGTGTCAGAGTACGGAACAGCGTTAAGATTGTGCCACAGGGAAACGGGGAAGGGATCCGGGCTGTACCATTTTGGAAAGCCATAGTAAGGGGAACCACGGCCCAGGAGTGAATCGTACCACAGGGGAAGCCAGGTGGCTCGGGTTCGGGTTATATGCGAGTTGCAGGTTAGGAGCAGTGAAGAGGGAAAGACAAATCATAGACCGGCAGCGGTCTATGGCGTGGAGGTGGGTTGTACCATGTTGACACTCGCGTACAAGGGAGAAAGCGAGTGCGAGCTCAGGAGGCTGGATCAAACAGAAGCGGCAAAGGGGTGGGCAAGACTGTATCATACTGAGAAAACAAGGGGAGACACATAGGCGGGCTAGACCAAGACGTGCGGGGGGGGGGTGCAGACTGGACCATACCATGCAGGCGGTAGTTGGGGCCTCGGCAGCGCCTCTCGGGGTGCCGGGGGTCCCTGTTGCCCCTCAGGGCCCTGTGGGCCAAGGGCTGCAGGGGCCGGCCGTTACCGCTGAGGCTCTGGAAGATCTGGGACGGAGGGTTCTGGCTCAGGAGTCTCAGGGAGTGCATCTGCCGTGGGAGGGGGTGGGAAACTGAGAGTGAATAATGAACGGTCGGGGTGAAAGGTCACAGGGGAAGCTCCGCCCCCCGAGCGGGTGGGCGGGGTCTTACTCAGCCCCAGCCCACCCCCAAAGGTTGTCTGACCCTCCCAACAGCGAGACGAGGAAGAAAGGAGGAGAGTAGGTGAGCCAAGCGAGGATGCCCAGGCCAGGGAATGGGTCAGCCAGGATAAGGGGCTGGAGGGTCACCTGGAGGGAGGTAATATTGAGGGCCCGATCAATGAGGATCCAGGTGACAGTCTCTGAGCAGGGCGGGGTACTGAGAGAGCCCTGATAGGTGATGAAGCCAAAGGATTCGGGGAACAGGAGCTCCAGGCTCAGGTCTTGAAGAAAGTAGGCATCATCTGCGGGAATACCGGGGGCAGGGAAGAGCAGCGTCCCTCTTGAACCCCCCTCCTGTGCACACACTGCTCCCCCAGCCCCCCTCCCCCAATGCACCAGGGACTTACTCTTGTAGGAGATGCGGGTGATGGTATCACGGTTAAGGAGGCGGCTGAGGAAGGGGTTTGAGCTGCCAGCCACCTGTGTGGGGTACGAGGTGAGGAGGTAGGAATCCAGACGCCCCAGCCCCCAATCCTTTCCTTCCCCAGGACCCAGGAGTCTGGGCCTCCCAGACTCCCTCTTGTTCAGTCTCCATTCCTGGCAGCCAGCCCCGCCCTCCCTCAGACTCTTGCCTGGGCTCACATTGACAAAGAGGCTGAGAATGGCCAGGCCATTGGGGCCCCTGGAGGCGGCGCTGAGGTTCCCATAGAGTTCTTGGTTAAAGTGGATGAGCTGCACCTGGGAGGGAAGCACAGAGCAGGGGGGTCCCCCAGCAGAAGGGGAAGAGAGAATGGGTCCAGCTCTGGGCCCTTGGGGTCCTCAAGTCAGGTTAAAGATTAGTGCTTGGGGCCCTTCTATGAAAGAGAATGGGGTGAGGCAGCAAAAGAAAGGCAATGTGGGAACAATTGGGTCAACTCGGGGTGAAGGTCAAGGGTCAGAGGTCAGTGGCCACCACCTCAGCAGAGAATCCCTGGTGGTTGATCTGGTGTTCAGAGCCGGCTCCGTCGCGCGCTCCAAACAGCAGTCGCAGTTCACTGAGTCGGTGGCTATAGAGGAGGGGCCCCCCAGACACGTTGACCACAGGCCGGGGTGCAGGCAGGAAGGAGACATGGCGGCCGGTGTTGTACAGGGTTCCCCGGAGCTGCGGGAGAGGTGGAATGAGGTGGAAGCCATCACAGGGACAGAGAGCGATCTTTTTTTTTTTTTTAATTTTTTTTAATGCTTTATTTATTTCTGAGAGAGAGACAGCATGAGCAGGGGAGGGTCAGAGAGAGAGGGAGACACAGCGATCTTTTCCCTCCCGTTTTCCACTCCTACAGTCCCTGCTTCAGACAATCACTGAATCATTCAGCATACTTTGAATCATTGCAGCCTCTGTTCTGGTCAATGTCAGGTGCTCAGTGAACTTATTTAACTAACAAATATTTATTGAGCTGCTACCATGTGCCATGGATTGCCAGGAGGAGAACAAAAGCAGACAGAAACACTGGGCCCGCATGGAACTTGCGTTCTAAGGGAGCAGACACAAACAATAAATAATGAATCACATAAGTAACTGCTTAG
Source organism: Hyaena hyaena (assembly GCF_003009895.1). NCBI lineage: Eukaryota > Metazoa > Chordata > Mammalia > Carnivora > Hyaenidae > Hyaena > Hyaena hyaena. The sequence goes on along the minus strand of NW_024080641.1, from coordinate 2,180,815 downwards.
TTAATTACATCTTCTGCAGTAAAGAACTGACAGCTCTCAGAAGGTGTAATGGGAAACCCAGCCCAGATCAGGGCGGGGGGTGGGGGTGATGAGTAAAGGCCTTTAGAAGAAAGTGACATTTGAATGGAGACCTGCAGGATAAGCGGGAATTCGTTGCAAAGAGCAGGGAGAAGGGCATTACAGTTAGAGGAAACAGCAAGTGCAAAGGCCCTGAGGTAGCCTGTTTCCGTGACAGTGAAGAGGCCAGTGGGACCAGACCTTGGTGAGCAAAGGAGAGGAGATAGGAGCCAGATGGTGCAAGACCTCGTGGACAATGATGGGATGTTTTGTATTTTTATTTAAAAAACTGAATATATCTATCACATTCTTGGCACAGTGCCAGGCACATGGTACTTGCTGTATACGTGTTTGCCATTATTTATCCTGATAGATTTTGAGCAGGAGAGTGGTACGGTCTGCTATGTGTTTTTAAACATCTCTGTAGCTGTGGGGTGCAGAATGGACTGCAGTAGTCAGAGAACCAGGCCAGCAAGGATGCAATGGCTCCAGGCTGGTGCAAGATGATGGTGGGGGCAGCAGAGGGTGCAAGAAGTAAAACGACCTGAATGCTATTTAGCAGGGACACTAAAAAGGATCCAGACTGGACACGGGAATGAGGGCGAGAAAGGGTCGGGGAACAGCGCCCTGGCTTTTGGCAGGTGCAGCTAAGGGATGAGCGATGCCAGCTCTTATGAGAAATGCCATTGCAGGGGTGCCTGGGTGGCTCAGTTGGGCATCCAACTTCAGCTCAGGTCACGATCTGGTTGTGGGTTCGAACCCATCATGGGGCTGTCAGCGCAGAGCCTGCTTCCGGCTTTCTGTCTCTCCCTCTGCCTCTCCCTCGCTCATGCTTGCTCGCTCGCTTGCTCGCTCTCAAAAATGAATAAATATTTAGAATAAAAGAAAAGAAATGGCATTGCAAAGTGCACAAGAACATGGAGGCCAGGACCACACTGCCTGGGTTCGAATCCCAGTGATGACACTCTAGCTGTGTGACCTCAGGCAAGTAACCCAATGTCTCTGTGCCTCAGTGTCTACATCCATAAGCTAGGGATAATAATAGCCCCTATTTCACGGTGTGGTTGTGAGGATTAGAAGGCTTATCAACCTTTTAAAACATGCCTAGGACCCAGAGCGATTTGTTTTACAACTGCTTTTACGGACGAGGGAGTTGGGGGGGGACTACGGAGCCATGTTTGGGGAGGAACAGGCGATCCATTTTAGAGCGTAAGGAGCCTCCTTTCCACCCAGTGCGTGCCCCCTCCCTACCCCAGGCTAGATTTTCACCTCAGGGACCCACCCCCACCCGTGCCCACCCCCTGGGGGTTGGGTAACCCCTCCCACCAGGCCCCTTACCTTCTCTCCCCCAGTGCTGAGTCTCAGTGGGGGCAGAAAGGGGTCATAAAGGACCCTCCTCAGCTCCACGTCCACGGGGCTCTGCCGCTTCCCCACAGCGCACAGACTCCAGGCCGCATTCACCAGGCCCCAGAAGGGAGGCCCTGGAGGCAGGGATGGGGCAGGGAGGAAAGGGAGTCAGAAATAGGGACTGCATCCCAATGCTGGGGGTCTGCCCAGAAGGCTGTGGTTGGTCTGGACTCCCGGACCCCAGGAGAGGGAAGGCAGGAGACAGCGACCCCCGGGTCTGAAGGAGGACGGGGCTGGGATCCAGGATCCTAGGTCCTAGAAGCCTCTTGGAGGAGTTTCCTAAGGCCGTCTAGCACCCTCCTCGATCGTTGGGGGAAGGAACTACAACTCCCAGCAGGCCTGAGGGCAGCCCGCCTACGCACCCACTGCCGGCCCGCCCAGGCGCCCATGGGAGGCGTAGTTCTCTCAGTCTCCCTTGTCCCACAGCTGGATAATGAATGTACTGGGGAGAGGAGTTGCAAGCCAGGGCTGGACAAGACGGGGACCCGGCCGGCGAACCTGTGGTTCCCAGAGCAGCCGGGACCTACCTGCCTCTTTCCCTGCAAAGGGACACACGCTCTCTTCCACCCCCACACTCTTTCCTTCCACTCACTCCCACTCACTACTTGAAATGCGCATATATAATGTCCCCTGGTGAGCTGCCGGGGTTCAGAGGCTGGGCCCGACTCCTGAGGGGAGGAGGAAGGGGCTGCGACCCCCGGGTCCTGTGAGGAGGAGAGGGCCCCTGGGTCTGAGGGAGGAGGCACCCGGCAGCCCCGACTCCCGGGTCCCCGCCCTGGCTGCACCTGGCACGAAGTTTCCCTGGAGATTATCCTTGTAGCTCCACCAGTCTTCCGGATCAGGTGCGGGTCCGATGTGAGCTGGGCAGAGAGCAGCCTGAGCCCCTCTCCTCGCCACCCCACCCCCACCTCTCAGGGGCTCCTGCCCCAACCCCCCCGCTCCCCCCCCCCGCCTTACCTGCTGCCCCCAGTACGGCCCAGAGTACCAGCGCTCGAGGGGCGCTCAGCCCAGCTGTAACCCCCATCCCTGCGAGGCCCCTGAGCGACCCCTTCCCAACGTCCTGGCCCCTCTCTCAGCTCCTCGGGCCCCTCTTTGTGGGACCCAGTCCCTCCAGGACTGCCAGCCTGCCTCCCCTCCCCACAGGGAGACCCGTCCCCCAAACAGCCAGGCGGCGGTGGGGAGGACTGAGACTCCCCCCAAATCCACTCCTGTCTCCGCTCCCCGGCCTGTCTTCCTCTCCCGCTGCTCTCCTCTTTCCCCAGCCCTCCAACCTCGATCTACCTCCTGATCTTCCTACTCCTCTCTCTGCCTCCTGCTTCTCCCCGGGGTTACCTCCTGGCTTCTAACCCACACCCCCTCTTCGCTCTGTCTTCCTCCAGCCGCCCCCCTCCCCAGCCACCTAACCCCATGTCTCCATCCTGCTTCTCTTTCCTCCTCCCGGGCTCTCTCTGTCTCCAGCTTCTTTCTCTCCCTGCCTCCCCACCTCCTCCTCTCCTGCCTCTCCTGTTTCTTCTCCGTCTCCCCCCCCCCGTCCCCGCTCCCTCCTCCCCCTCCCTCTCTTCTCTCCTCTCTGGGTGTTATTTAATTTTTTTGTCGTTGTTGTTGGGGGGGGCGGGTGATCTCACAGCAGCGAACGCTTCTCGGCCTGGTGCAGGGGGGGTGCCCAAGGGGCAGGATGGAGGGGTCGCTGGGGGCTGATCCCCAGCATCCAGCCGTGCCGGGGCCATGGGGGCGGGGGGTGGCCCGGACACCTGGGGCCCGGAGCTGGCAGTTCCCATCCTCCGCAGAAGGGGGAAGGGGGGGCGCTTAAGGTGGCGCTGACAGCGTCCTCCGAAGTCTCGGTGCTACCGCCCCGCTGGCGCCGGAGGATCCGAGGTCCCCCCGGCTCGTGGGGACCCGGGTTGGAGCCCCCACCGCGACGCCTGCAGCCCACTCCCCCACCCTCCGCTCGGCCTCGGCTGGGGTCTGCCTTAACGGGGCCGAGGGATCCCCTGGGAGACCGGGGTGCGGTGCGGGCAGCTGACCAGGAGGGGGAGGCAGAGACCTGCAGAGGGACCGAGAGCCGGGGCGGGGGGGGCGGGGAGGAGCCGGGAAGGCGGAGGCGAGGGAGCGGGAGGGGAGGTCGGACAACTGCAGAGGTTTGGGAAGGGAAAGGGAGACTGAGATGGAGCCCGGGCCACGGGGCGGAGGGAGACAGCCGGCTGGAGATGGGGAGCCCAGGGGGGAGGGAGACAGAGACGCACACTGAGAGAGAGATACAGGTAGAAAGACGCGGAAAGTGCTAGATTCTGATGGAGGCAGAGAAAGACTTACAGAGACACACACTTAGCTATAGCAGCAGAGAGAGCCACCCACCCAGCAGGTCCGAGATGGGAGAACAAGATGCCAGGCAAGAGGGGAGGGGGAGGCACAGAAACGGAAAAGAGATCCAAAGACAGAGTGACACAGCCAACGCCAAAGAGACAGAGAAACACAGAGAAAGAGGCAGACACGCACGCGCGCCCCTCTGAATAGAAACACTCGGCAGAGAAAGAGAGAGCATCGAAGACAAGCAGATGACAGGGATCCAGAGACCCAGAGGGAGGGAGAGAGACCCAGAAACAGGCCAAAACGTCAAGGGAGAGAGCCGAGTCAGAAAGACAGGCCTTCGGAGAAAGAATTGGGAACAGACATTCAAAGGACCTAGAGATGGAGGTGACAGAGGCACCCAAAGGGAGTCAGAAATGGAGAGAGACAGAGAAAATGCGAGAAAGAAAGGTATGTATTACTTATCCATTGCCACATACCACATCACCCCAAAACTCAGCGGCTTCAAGCAACAAACGACTATTGTCTCACCATTTCAGAGGGGTTAGAGTTTGGGAGTGGCTTAGCTGGGTGGTTGGGCTCAGGGCCTGTCATAAGGGTCCAGTTAGGCTACCGGCCGGGGTGCTGTCATCTGAAGGGTCGACTAGGGCTAGAGGGTCACTTTCAAGCTCACCTATGCGGCCCCCAGGAGGCGTCATCAGTGGGCCTCACAATGTGACTGCTGACTTCCCCAGAGTGAGTGATTGCAGGAGAGAGAGAGAGAGAGGAGTCTTATATGACCTCATCTCCAAAATCACACACCATCACTTCTGTTTTATTCTGTCCCTCAAAAGTGAGTTGCTAAGTCTAGCCCACATTCAAAGGGAAAGAGATTAAGCTCCTTCTCTTGAAGAGAAGAGCATCAGAGAATTGATGGGCCACCATCACAGGTAGGAGAGAAGAAGGGGGAGACAAGATGGACCCTGAAAGACCCATGAGGCTTTGAGGTCAGTGAGATACATATTCAGAAACTCAGTAACATGGGGAGAGAGATGCTTGAAGGTGGAGGGGACTATGAAGACAGGGGAAAGAGGCAAGATCAAGGAAACAACATCAATAATAATAAGTTACAGTAATAACATCCAGTACATAAAGCTCCTACTACATACCAGGCAGAGTTCTGAGACTTTCTGTGGACTCACTCGTATAATCCTCACAGCCGCCCAGTGAGGTAGAGACTGTTATTCCATTCTACAGATGAGGCAACCAAGGGTCAGAAGCTGTAGGTGACTTGCCCAGAGTTCCTACACTTAAGAAGTAGCTGAACAGGGAAGGAAAACAAAGACAAAAGGGATGGAGGGGCGCCTGGGTGGCTCCACTGTTTAAACATCCGACTCTAGATTTCAGCTCAGGTCACAATCTTGTGGTTGGTGGGTTCGAGTCCTGCATCAGGCTCTGGGTGTCCGTGCAGAGCCTGCTTGGAATTCCCTTTCTCTCCTTCTCTCTGCCCCTCCCCTGCTCTCTCACTCTCTCTCTCAAAATGAATAAATAAACTTAAAAAAAAAAAAAGAGGGATGGAGGAAACATGATGGAGGGATGCAGAAAGTGGAAAGTGTCAGCTTCGAAGAGTGGAAGAGGGGCCCAGCTCTGATGGAGAAATAAAAAAAAAGACAGCCAACCTGACTGGACTTTCCTAGACACCAGGCCATGCCATGCATCCTGTAGGCTTTATTTCAACCCTCAAAGCTGCCCGACGAGGTGGGGTTAAAATTAGCCCTATTATAGAGCTCTTCCTGCCCGTGGGGCCTGTCCCCATGCTTTAATAAAGAAAGAAATTAGCCCCATTTTACAGGTGGAAACACTGAGGCTGGTCAGAGACAGAAGCGACTCATTCAAGACATAGTAGGTTGGATGGTGCCCCACCCACACACACACACCAAAAAAAAAAAACAAATAAATTTTAAAAAGTGCCCCAAACCCGTGAATGGGACCTAACTTGGCAAAAAGGTCTTTGCAGGTATGACTAAGTTAATGACCTTGAGATCAGATCCTCCTGCATTAAAAGGCTGGACCCTAAATCCAATGACAAGTGTCCTTATGAGAGAAAGGCAGAGGGAGGTTGGAGACGACAAAGTGAAGACAGAGGCACGGAGTGGAGGGCTGTGGTCACAAGCCACGGAACGCCAGGAGCCACCGGAAACTGCAAGGATGGGTCCTGTCCGGGAGCCTTCAGAGGGACTGAGGCCCTGCTGACACCATGATTTGGGCCCCGGGGCCTCCGGAGGTATGAGAGAAGACGTTTCTGGGTTGTTGTTTTTTTATTTTTATTTTTTTTAATGTTTTATTTATTTCTAGGAGAGAGAGAGAGAGACAGCATGAGCAGGGGAGGATCAGAGAGAGAAGGAGTCACAGACTGAAACACGCTCCAGGCTCTGAGCTGGCAGTCAGCACAGAGCCCGACACGGGGCTCGAACCCACGAACCGCGAGATCATGACCTAAGCGAAAGTCGGACGCTTAACTGACTAAGCCACCCAGGCGCCCCTGTTGTTTTTTTTAATGTTTTTTATTTATTTCCGACAAAGAGAGACAGCCTGAGCAGGGGAGGGACAGAGAGAGAGGCAGACACAGAATCTGAAGCAGCTCCAGGCTCTGAGCTAGCTGTCAGCACAAAGCCCAGTGCGGGGCTCGAACCCACGAACTGTGAGATCAAGACCTGAGCCGAAGTTGGCCGCTTAACCGACTGAGCCACCCAGGTGCCCCCATTTCTGTTGTTTTTAAGCCACGCAGTTTGTGCTCATTGCTTACGGCAGCCGACCCCAGGGGTGGGGAGAAATAATGAGAAAGAGTTGGAACTTTTCAGAGAGAGGTGATGATGGAGCCTGAGATACATGGAGGGACAGCCAGACAAGACTGACACTTCAGGAAGAGTAGGCTCTACCTACGCATTGGCTCTCCTCCTCCAGGAAGCCCTCCCTGAAGCCCCAGGCTGGGTTAGTGCCTACTGAGCACATTCCTAATGCCCTGTGCTACCTCTGTTAGAGCACAGATCCCATTAGAGGAGGGACTGTCTCCTGTGTGTCCTCATCAAGGGCCCAGGCCTGACCCATCACTGGGTCCTCAGCCTCGCCCCACACAGGGCACACGGGGCTGCTCCTCAGAGAAATTCAGCATGATTTTTTTAAAATTTTTTTTAAATGTTTTATTTATTTCTAGGAGAGAGAGAGAGACAGCGTGAGCAGGGAAGGGTCAGAGAGAGAGGGAATCACAGACTCTGAAACAGGCTCCAGGCTCTGACCTGGCAGTCAGCACAGAGCCTGACGCGGGGCTCGAACCCACGAACCACGTGATCATGACCTAAGCGAAAGTCAGACGCTTAACCGACTAAGCCACCCAGGCGCCCCAGAAATTCAGCATGATTGAATGAGGCCACACTCCCCATGTCTCTCCCTAGAGACTCTGGCTCCCTCCTATCTGCTTTGGAGACACTTCGGGACCCTGCGAGGCCCAGCAAGGGCCTCACCTCCTCCAGGAAGTCTCCTTTGATCTAACAGGTGGAGCCCCAAGCTGTCTCCATTGTTACACATCGCACCGGACGTAACTGTATGTAGGTCTCTCCCTACATATGTGTCTCCCGACTGTATGTAGTCACCTCCCCCCTGCTGCAGGGCAAGTCCTGGGTCTGGCTCGGGTCTCCACCCCAGTATTTCCCAGGGAGACCTCAGGAGAGTGTGCTGAAGGAAGGAATAAATGAAGGAATGAAGCCAAAATAGAGATGGTGGCATTGAGAAGTGGTGGAGAAGACAGTTTTTGGGGGGAGGGACTAAGAGGAAGGCTTCCGGACACGCCTGGGGGGCTCAGTTGGGTAAGCGGCCGACTTCGGCTCAGATCATGATCTCATGGTTTCTGGGTTCGAGCCCCGCGTTGGGCTCTGTGCTGACAGCTCAGAGCCCGGAGCCCGTTTCGGATTCTGTGTCTCCCTCTCTCTCTGCCCCTCCCCCACTCGAGCTCTATCTCTCCCTGTCTCTCAAACAATAAATAAATTTAAAAAAGAGGAAGGCTTCCAGGTGTAGGTGACATTTTCCTCTTTTTCTGTCCCCATAATCGAGGCCCGGCTCAAAACCCATCCTCTCCCCGCTGGCCTCCCCCTCCTGGCTCTCCCTCTACCTCGAGCCTCCCCTTCACTCATCCCAGACCTCACCCTGCCTCTGCCCATTGATGCCCAGCGCCCCTGGACAGAGTCCAACCCTCAGCCTTACTTGTCGTGACCAAATCCTTCGTCTGTCCTTCAAGGCCTACCTCAAATATCACTTTCTCTAAGATACGTTTTCTGATCTCCGGGCTAGGTTCTCAGCCCTCTCTGGGCTCTCCAGAGCCTCCTCAGTGATTGTCCATATCATGTTTTTTTTTTGTTTTTTTGTTTTTTAGAGAGAGATAGAGACAGCATGAGCAGGGGAGGATCAGAGAGAGAGGGAGACACAGAATCCGAAACAGGCTCCAGGCTGTGAGCTAGTTGTCAGCACAGAGGCCGATGCGGGGCTTGAACCCACGAACCGTGAGATCATGACCTGAGCTGAAGCTGGACGCTTAACTGACTGAGCCACCCAGGCGCCCCGGTTTTTTTTTCCTCACAGAGGAATGACTCTCCCCTTCCTTTAGCTCATACACCTCCCAGGGCTCCCCAGTGCCCCACGGAAAAAAACACACAGACCCTCAGCGGCCCCGCAGAGGCCTCACGTGCCTTGGTACCGCCAATCCCCAGCCCTTTCTTGTCTTACCACACCAGGCCCCCCAGCTTCAAGAACTCTGTACAGACTGTGGCCTCTAACTGGGGTTCTCTTTTCCTCTTCTCTGCCGGGCAAATTCTGACTCAGGCTCTTAGATACTGCAGGAGTCTCTTCCAGGAAGCCCTCAGCAATGCTGAGGTGGGCAGGGGGCTCCTTTGAGTTCTGGCAGCCACCTGTGTTGCCTCCGTTATAGCCCCCAGACAGCCTGGCTCGCCGCCCGGAGGCGGAGGGAATGGCCGGGCTGGAGGTGGGTCCCAGATGTGGATTTCATGCCCATTCGTCTCGGTCGCTGGGAACAAAGTTTGGGTCACAGGAAACATATGGGGCTCGCCCCGCTCCTCACTTTCATCTCCTACCTCCCTGGCCCTTGGGTGGGGGGCGACAGGGCCAGGACTCTCCAGGCCAGGGAGGTTCCCACAGTCCCTCTTCACCTCCTCACCTCGAGAGCAGGGAGAGAGAGCTGTTCTCAACTTCCGGTCTCTTAGGGAGGCCCAGCAAAACCTTCCAGATCTGTGTTCTCGCCTCCTGGGCTCTCCTCTCCAGAGGGAGGTGTGGCCACCAGGCATTTAAGTATATATATATATATATATATATATATATAATATTTAAGTTTCTTTATTTATTTGGGAGGGAGGGGCAGAGAGAGAGGGAGAGAGAGAGAGAGAGAGAATCCTAAGCTCAAGGGCAGAGAGAGAGGGAGAGAGAGAGAGAGAGAGAA